>NC_083642.1:25425787-25725787 GCF_963576545.1 Limanda limanda
ATGCATTATGTAGACATGTATTCGACTTATCACATTATAATGACCTACTGAAGTTTAAAGAACATTTTGCGATATCGACATACAGCAGCTACCAACTGCTTGACGACACAAGCCTTGTGCACAGGATGCTATGAAGAAGTCACGTTTCTGGGGTATAAGAGAAATTTATATAATTAAGTTTTTGGAGATTTTGGACTGATGTGTTACACAGCGCCACAACCATCGTCAATGACTTTTGGGTGAATGATGCTCTTCCCTGCAGAGTTCACAGACTTATAGACCTATAGTAGTTTCAAGGAACCGTTATACCAGTTCCCCATTAATTTGTCGGCCACCTGTATCCATGTGGTCCCTCAGAGTCACCAACTCTTCCAGCTCTATGTGTGTGTGTGTCGGGGGGGAGACAGGAGCAGGGATGTGGCATCAACATGACACATTCCACTGGAAGCAGCCGGCGAAACACAGTTTGCTGTCACATCGACCAGCGTAAACAATGTCGGAAACCAAGCTGAACAAACAAACAGATACACAAGAAAGCACACAAGGACACCATGTTTGCTCAGGCAGGAAGCAATGCTCGGGGGGGCTCGAACCAGACAGGTTGCTGAGGATTTCAAAATAACAGCACGGCCAGATCAAGTATAGGTGCCTGGCCATCAGGGCAGCGAACTGACAAGAATAGCATCATTTTAACACTGGGAATGATCTGCATGCCCAACATGAACGAGAGTGGGACTGGAAGGCGGCACGGATATGTTTAGCGTGCACCATCCGAGAAAAGTCAACAGCCTTTTATTTTTAACTCCTCTCAGTTAACTAGTTTACATTCTCCCTTCGTCCTCTCTTTGCTCTGCACTTAGATGATGGATGGGGTAACTTCCACAGCCAAACACCCAGCTGTTCTGTTCCCCCCCCCCCTCCTTGCCTCTTTATTAATGCCAGCTCTCGGTTCCCATCTATCTTCTCTTCTAATGTCTCCTCCCTCAGCAGCTCAGACTCCTCTGTCTGCCCTGCCGTTCACCCTCATCACTTCTTTCATCCTCCCTTCCTTAATCAAAACCCAGGAGCTCGCCTCTAACAAACGGCCGCCGACCTTAATGACTATAATCATTAATCACTTTCGAAACTGAGGAGTAGATGATGTCCAAAACAGTTCTGTCACTATTAGTGTGAAAAGTGGTGGCAGAGCTACAGACAGCTCAAGAGAATTTCACAAACTTTTCCAGTGTGATTATTGGTCCTCCTGGTCCACATGACAATCTCAATCTGGAGATTAGCATGAGTAATTTTAACATTCTCTTCTTCCTGCTACTTATTTCTATTAGGGTTCTCCAGGGAGTTCTGTAAATGTTCTAATTGTTGTGTTGTTCCCCATGGTTTAGTCCAGTGCCTTATCAACCACAAACCAGGCATTTAGTTCCATTGCTTCACAGATGTGTATATGATATCAGTCAATGATCTGGAGCAGGCCAAAAGAGGCAATCTAATTTTTGATCTATGCAAGAACATTGCCAAAGCCAGACCATTTCTCTCAGAGGACAATTACACTCAACAATGCTCTGTTTGGACTTCCTGAAAACCTAAATAGACAACTTAACTGCAGATATTACTCTTAATCTTAAATAAATTCTCTGTAACCTATAGAATTAATTGATTTTAAGGTCACTGTTCTCGATTTGTTCCATTCCCTCTCATCCAATCTATTCCTCACTTCAGGTCTCAAGTCATCAGTGATATGGCATGTAATACTCTGGAACAGCCTCCCTGTTTAAAAAATCATATAAGTACATTTTATTCTATATTAAGCCTCCTGATTGTTTAAATATTTCTGTTACTTGTTTCATATTTTATGACAAATGCTGCACAGAATATTTCAGAATCTGTCCGGAAAAAAGAAACACATCCTTTTGCCCTTAAAAAGACCTGGATTTGTGTTTGGGGAAAAAAGTGATTATAAAAAGCCAAAAATCTACTTGTCATTTTCTGTAGCCTATATTTGGACTGAAGTAATGATATCCAGTACTCTTACTTGGCCTGACGTGCTCTTTGACTCTCTCAGCTGTCTCTGAGTGTGTCTGCGCGGCTCTCAGACAGCCCGACAGAGGGGCTCAGTGAGTGAGGCCATTACACAGGCTGTTATATTAACAAGGCCTGGCACTGAGAGGCAGCTGGTCCCGCTGGAGCAGACATGCACATTCCTGTCCCATCCCGGAGCTGTCTGACTCACTCTGTTGTGAGAGAGGAAATATGAAACAAGGCATCCTGAGCAACAGGTGGATAGTGGAGAGTGGGAGCTGGATGGGAATCCTGCCCATCCTGTGTCTGCCCAGCTTTCATTCCCACATGTCTGCAGTTACTGGACATTTACTCACACTTGCATAAAGAAATGTCACATTTCAAGTTTTGCTGACTCTATGTTGACTCTGGGAAAACACAGGCTTATTATCAGATGGTTCTAAGTGTGTATCTTCAGACCATCAATTAAAATTACAAATAACTTTGACACAGTCCTAAAAAACTAGCGCTGAGCCTGTTATATTTCAATATCAATATCTTATAATCTTTCGGCCCTTAGCTCTAAAGAGAGATCTATCCATAATAATCTGCTGATTGTCGGACCACCACAAACAAGGGGACAAAGTGCAAAGGGACTTAAATCATTACGATGATCGTATCGCTTAAATTCTCCTCTACAGCCAGTTACCGGCCACATGCTGCCTGAAGCTGAATTAATCCACCAAATAAGAGGTACACATGGCCGGCAGATGTTGGGTGCAGCCGGTCGGGCAACCAGCCGATCCATCGGTTACTCAGCCTTACAGAGAGAGCTGCAGTGGGTTTGGTTAGTGATTACGAGCTTGTGTGTTTGCCCTGGTGCTCAGCAGCTGCTCTGAGAGACGAGCGAGCGCTGAGCGAAGTGCAGATGTGTTCGCTGTAGGTGCTACTCCGAGCCGCCAATGGAGAAAATCTGGCTTCACTTAGAGAAAACTACTGCACACGTGGGACTTGTCATTACTCCGGGCATGAGTCTGTCATGTTTGCATGTCGGCTTTTGTTCCCTGCATGCCTTCCACAAATTTAGAACATTAAAATAATCTTGCTCTTTGTTGTACCTCATTACAAATACTTGTGGTTGTGTTTTTTTAAATTGCAAGCAGAATATTTGTGTTGGAATGCATTTTGGGGTTCAAGAATGTAATTATAGTGACTATTATGACAATTCAATGGTGGAATTGTCTTCCTGTGATAGGAAATGTATAATTTAGATACACAGGGCAGTGTGTGTGTGTGTGTGTGTGTGTGTGTGTGTGTGTGTGTGTGTGTGTGTGTGTCTGTGTGTGTGTGTGTGTGTGTGTGTGTGTGTGTGTGTGTGTGTGTGTGTGTGTGTGTGTGTGTGTATGCGTGTGTGTATGTGTGTGTGTGTGTGAGGTATGTTTGCTTTATGTTTACCCTGAGAGAGGTGAGAGGTGACAGAGAGTAGGAGAAAACAAATCTAAACTTAGACAAACTAAAAACTAGTGCAGGGATGAGCCACAGAGAGTAAAGACCTGTTGTCAACTGACTGTTATCAAGATCAACAAAGCTACTAAGTTTGATGATTCCCTGCTGCCGCTGCTACAGAGCACTGGTCACTTGTCTACTCAATATTTATTAATAAATCTCACTAAATTCAGAGCTGCACTTCTTTGGGCCCTTAATAACACATGCCAAGTGTTAAGCCGATAAGATGATGGGTTCTCAATATATATTTCCACAGATGGACAGACAGAGAGAGACAATTCCTAGATAGAAGATTGATGAATTAGCAGACTCTTAAATGCTGACGCTCCATAGTCCTCAATATCTGCATAAACATTGTTGTTGCGGTCCTCAGACAGTTGCAGCAAATCACAAACATTTAATTAAAATGGTTATCCGATCTGATGACTGACAGAGGACCACTGATTTAATGTTTTCATTAGCAAACAAGATGGCTGCCACCGATGACAAAGTTTGTCTAAATCTATAAAACATGATGCTACGTCCGGCTAAAGTTACACAAAAAACAACATGCAGGCTTTTAACCCAATCGCACGTCGGTGTCAAACACACTGACCTGCAACACACACACACAAGACAGCTGGACTATGTTTACAAGCCACAAGTTTTATTAGACCGTGTGTGTGTGTGTGTGTGTGTGTGTGTGTGTGTGTGTGTGTGTGTATAATTACAGGGCTACTAGATGAAACCACCACACAGTGTGGGTAGAGGTCACCCGTCTTTTATGAATAAATCTGAGTCTGAAATAACTCAAGAAAAGAGCATTAATTCCTTCCCTCCTTCCACCTTTACTCCCTCAATCCCTTCCCTGTTCTCTGACTACCACCTATCTCCCTTCCTTCCTTCCTTCCTTCCTTCCTTGTTCTCTGACTTCCTCCTGTTTCCCGTCCTTTCTTACTTCCTTGTTCTGTGACTCCCTCCCATTTTTCTTCCTTCCTTCTTTTGTAATTGCTGCTTGTCTGTTACGTGTGGAAGTGCCTCAGTGTACAACACAATTTGTTGCCAGTGTTAAAGTGATACTGCAGCAGAGCATGCAGCATGTTACTTAATGTTTCTCATGTCCTGACTGTATTTCTTTGTGTAATAACAATACACTACAGTATATGTTCCACCCCATTCTCTTCTCTTGATGTGGGTTTATCTTGTCTGGTCTCTTAGGACACACAAAATTCCACTTCAACCATCTAGCAAAAAGTAAAGCACTGATTATATTTTACTTATAATGTGTATACTGCGGTGGAGCACTGTCGGGTTCCTGATTCCTAAAAATATATAATCTACAGCTACTTTCAGACCTGCACTGAACTCTGAACTTTTCCAGAGGCACTGTACGTGAGAACATAAATGTCTGAGTCACTTCCTCCGAACATTTTCCGTAACTTTTCTTGCCAGCCCCCTAGTAACATGTCAGAGTTAGACCATGGGAAAGGCAGCAGGAAAATGTCACAGTGAGTGAATGGGCTTCATGATGTTTCGTTTCTGACCCAGACAATCTCCTGCTTCGCTCTTCATATGTGAAAGGAACACTGGAAAATGTCCAGACCCAATTTTTATGTTTGAAAGTGAATCAAGTGTTTCTGGGTAAAAACTGAAGCTTCACACAGCCACAGTCATTTGGTCTGCATTGTTAAAGCCCTCAATATATCATTTACATCACGTCCAAATGTTGTCAGTGAAGCAGGCCATATTGTTTTGATGTTTTAGGTTGTGTTTCAACCTAAAACATCAATGTATGTGTATGTAGATGTAGTTTTAAAAAAGCTGGGTGACAAATTAACTATTGACACTCAGTTCACTAGTTACTCTCTTTCCTGTGGTACTGTTCGCCTCCTCACTGTCAGCACCTGCATGGCAGCTCCATTCGGGTTCACCGGAGTACCAGCCACCCCATTGTTTTCAATGTGACCAGCTCTGTTTCATATTCCTCCTCCCTGCCCCTTCCTCCTGCCCTTCAAGTCCTCCTCCTCCTCCTCCTCCTCCTTTATCTCCAAATCCTCTATTCATCCAGAAAAGCCCCTGCCAACAGGACGGGGAAACCTAGCGCACCGTCTTTTCATGTAAACAAACCTGTTCCTTCTCTCTCAGCTCACTCCTTCTCCCTCTGCCTAAAGTTTTCTCTCTCTGTTTTCTCTTTGTCCGCATTCTATCCAACCCATTATCTTTTTCGGCCTCTCTCTCTCTCTCTCTCTCTCTCTCTCTCTCTCTCTCTCTCTCTCTCTCTCTCTCTCTCTCTCTCTCTCTCCCTCCCTCTCTCTACCTCTCTCTCTCTTTCTAGTGCCGGTGGTTAGTAGGCTTTACCGCACTATTGTTCTGGTATCTGCACATTTCCGGAGGCTGGTGCTTACAAAGGCCTCAGGAACACACTGGCTCACCCCCCACCCCCACCCCTTCACACACACACATACACTCACACAAACACGCACACACACACACACACACACACACACACACACACACACACACACACACACACACACACACACACACACACACACACACACACACACACACACGGACCTGCAAGAAAGGTGAATTACAGAGGATTTACTTTGTATCATGAGGCAAACCCTGATCCTGTTTCATGTTAAGTTTCCCGTCCTTCTATCCTTCCCACTTCCTTCCGTCCTCAAGAAGAATACTGAGCTGGCTCCTCCCTCAGCTTAACCCAACCACGCAACTTCATGAAAAGTAATTTGCTAAATAGCTCATAAATGTTTTTAATGAGCGGAAATGTTAACTTTTTGACTAATAAAAAGTTCATGTCAACAGGATACCTTTATCTTAAAATTGCATTTATTTAAGAGAATCTCTGCAGATGTACACAGAAACAAACACACACTCAATCAGTTTCTTAAAGGTCCTTCTTCCACCCCCACCCCAGGGAAGAAGAAAAGAAATAGAAAGTGAAAAGAGAAAGACAGGAATAGAGGCGCTGCTGCTTCTTTTGTCACCGTGATCAGCTTGAGACCTTTCACTCTCTCTCTCTGTCTCTCTCACACACACACATACACTCCAATTAACCCCGTCTCTGACCCGGGGGTTTGGACCCTTGACCTTGCAGCTCGTCCTCGGAGGCGTCCCGAGTCTGAACAGACAGCTCCCTATCTGTGTAATGACAGTGTGTGAGGTTTTTAAACACACTTGACATCAGACGCACTTGTTCACCTTCCCGCTCTAAAACATATCCTTGTCTCCTGTTTCCTCCACTGCTTCCTCTAATACTCACTCAGCTGATCCTATCTCTCTCTCTCTCTGACTCTTATTCCTTTCCAGATATTTTCTTAAAATTCTCAACCACATCATTTCACATCTCTGCCCTTTACCCTTCAACTGAGCAATCTTCGGATCTGCAATTACCAAAATGCAAAAATGCCAGTTGTTGGTGGAGTTTCTGTGCTACTGAGACGGCGTCAGGAGAGATGATGTGTACGACCGTTGGAATTTTGTGCTTGTCCGTCCACTGAGAGTCATGGACGAGACCAGCTACCTAACGTTCAGATAAATACCTGCCGCTGCGATGAAGAGATTCAATCACTGACCATGACTTGTGATATCCCTGCTTCACCTCCAGCCAAAGATTCAGTTGCATGTCGTTCTTCAAATATCTCTATCGCTCTCTCTTCTCTCGCCATGTCATTGAGTCACTATCAAATACAAGTGTACAATGGTCCAAAAGAAAACCAACAGCAGAAATATGTGCTCTCATATGAAATACACAAAACTGGTCTCACATTAACAGAAAAAGACTTAGAATGAGTAAGAAAATATTGTTTCAGGACTTTGTTGTTTTCGTCCCTCCCTTCCTCTTGTTTCATGAAATTACTAAACTGAAGATAAGTGTCTGACCCTGCACCTGCATCCAACTACCTTCTTATGATGTACACTTTTTTAGCGAAGCTCAACTGATCTGCAATGAGCTTTGTCATAAGGAGCAGCAGTGGGGATGGGAGTTGAAGTGTGCTGTGTGGGGACACTCTGGGTGGTAACAGCAGGCAATAACAGACTTTAACTGGAGCAATGAGCCCATTGTCTTTTAGCTCCAGGGAACAAATGCATTAGGATGTGTTTTATTGAGGGTCGTTACTCGGATAAATCTTGAGCTAGCTGATAGATCTGAGTGCACTAAGTGGGGCACGTGTCAGAAAGAAATACCTTTATGTACTTTTCAGTGTTGTTCTCTGACTTAAAATTTGTTTTTTAATGCAACTAATCCAATTTAAAAAAGCCTTTATCAGATAAGGTCCCATATTTCCCATATTCCTATCACATCATACATATACACACACACACACACACACATCCAGAGAGGTCTTGAGCAGTGCTGTAGGTATAGGTATGGAGTGAAGTGTCTCTATTTGTGGATTCAGCTGAGCTGTTTTAGGAGGACCATAAACAGTGAGACGCCACCCGCAGGGAGACAGGGAGAGAGGGAGAGACAGACAGGGAAAGGCAGGGATGACCCCAGAGACCAGGAGGGCACAGAGGGCCCTAAAAAAGAAACATCAGCTATCTTATCTCTGTGCAGGGAGACCCAGGAGCTGACACTGCCCCCGGCCTCACATCCGACACGTTCAGGCTACTGCTTTACCTAAGCTAGTGCACTGTGTGAAATAGAGTGCAGGTACTGAATATTCACATTGAAGATAACATACGCGGTCGTTCGATCCGGAAGTGAACGTGACCAATAGAAACTCAAAATAAGCTACGAATAAACTTCTTTTTGTTGTTGTTGACTCAAATAGCCTTTTTCTTATGGAACAGTTATGAACCCATAACATGGGCAGAAACAAAGCAAAGGAAAACAAATGGCACTCTAGGTTATATATCAAATGGACAAACTGCACGATAACAACCGTGATCCCCATCTCTATATTGTCCACTTTTGAAAAAAAAGCCTTGTTTATAATAATTTCTACTTTATTGGATTTAGTATCTCTATTTTGTATTCATATTTGGATTCTTCCTATAATTTCCTTTGCGTTGCTACTACCTTATGGTGCATTGTAATTGGTAAGGTACATCTTATCTTATCATGTCTGAGAGGTGAATAGATTTAACTTTTACACTGCAAAAATATATTCATCCAATAGCTTTGAACAACAAACAAGTGCGGCGTCCCCCAGTGGACTGAGACAAGACCTCTTTTCAAAGTATTCCCTTGCTGGACTGCCCTGGATCTTGAAATCATTAGACTACAAGAACATGCAGTAAGTGTGCAGTGAAATCACAAGATCAACATCTACAGACTTCAGAACACACGAATGTACAATGTTCCAGAGGCTGGTCAGACTGAAGCCCAGTGACCTGGAGACGCTTCGTTCACTGGAGGACTTCTGAGGATTTATCATGGAGCAGAAAACAGGGAGAGACTTCAAAGTGAACAGACTTTACTCACCGCAGAGCAGCGTCAACAGCGAGGCCCGCATCTCTGAGCGCACACAGACCAGTGGGGCTGGAGGCAACCTGCCGCATCACAGAGTTCAGATCAATACATAACCATACTCACATGTTCTTATATCATTCAAAGTGATTAAAACGTTTCTAAAAGTTTCCTTCAGGTTATTCCCACAGGCCATCAGACTGCTTCACTCTCGGAATATGCACAATAAGCTATCGTTACTTATAAACCACTAGTTATTATACCTAAATTTCTAATGATTTAAACTCAGGCACTTGATTGCATTTTGATCCCCTTTTAAAACTGCTGCTAGGTGTACCTGAGGAACGTCCCTTTGTTCCACTGTATGTTTTACAGGTATTAATGAGATACATTTGAGAAAGTTGGAACAAATGTCAGGTCCCTATAGAGCCCAGAGTCATTTTTTAAAACCACATTCAGTATTTACTCATGTTTAAATCTCATGTGAGACCTCCCGAGCTGTTTAAACTGGTTAATATTGAAATAAAACCACTCAGAGCTCTGGTCAGAGTTGCTCCTGGTTTCCTCACTCACCTCTTCGGCTCTTGCTGGTCCAGGTCCGCTCTGGGTTCGGTATCAGACGCTGTTTCTCTCCCTCCTCCTCCACTTGCTGCGGAGCTAACGGACACTGAGGCAGCGGAGCTGAGCAGCGTGTTTACCCGGAGAACAGTCCGCAACTCCTGCGTCCCTCCGCTGGAAACCCCGGGCTGGATTCCCGGAGCGGAGCCGGTGCTGGCGGCGGTGCTGCTGACGAGATTGTCGCAGGTTCGAGTCCCCGTGGGGTCGCAGGAAAGAACCGAAACGGACTAAAACAAACTTAGAACACAACCTAACGATAGAATAAGAGTAACAAGTGAGGTGACACGATGTGAATACAGCTCCAGCTTCCCTCTGTCTAACTCTGCCTGGTCTGCTGCCTGTCAGTCATTCATGATGATCAAACAGACACGCCCCCAAACCCACCCCTCTTTGAGCCCTAATATCTAGGTACTTTTTAAATTTTCTGATGCACCTCACTGATAAGGACCCACTTTAGCGAAGGAAACCGCAATGACTCTTGGAAAAATGTACCGGCTTGAGAATTTCAAGTGAGAAGTCTGGCTGGTGAAGTCGGAGCAGAGATTGATTCGAGCCCGCCCCCTGTGGGGCTCCGTGGTATTGGACAGTTCCGCACTGGCTTCATTTTTCAGAGCCAGAAGTAACAATCCCATAGTTTTGGGAGGAAGAGTTCTATCCATTTAAAAACCTGATGCCCGTTTACATTACAAAATGCACTTTGATACATCTGCCAAGCGATTTCTCCATCAATTCAAAATTTACAAAAGATTTAATGACAATTTTTAGTTAACAATATTTAAAAATCAAGCAAGAAAACATCTTAAAAAGTCGAGCATTTAGATGAAACATCTTAAAATGTTTTTTTCTGAAATATGGTAACTGGGCAGAAGCTCACTGCCTATTTCCACTATATTTGCCTATATAGTATATATCTGCCTATTTCCACGACTGATAGGGATTTGAAATAAATGCCCAAACCATAAAAAACATAAACTAGCCATCATTTTTTAAATGCTGTAATCGAACCTTCTGACTATGAAAAGCAGTTGAGGCTCGATATTTTACACTTTAAACATACACTTTATTTTGAGTGACCGGCTGAAAAACCCCCCTAATAAGACTAAATGTTATAGAACAATAATACAATATTTTGATGGTTTATACATCACTGTATAATGCAATACAATAAATGATCATATAGACATGAATATCAGTTATATAACAACAATACAATAATTTAATGGTTTATGTATATACTGTACTGTATAATGCAATAATATTACTATAGTATAATATAGTATACAGTATGTATTGTGTGAATATTTCAATCAGTCCGGAGCCTAGAGAGGGGGGGGGGGGGTAATGGCACTCAGCATGTGGGGGTGCAGTCTTAACATTCTGTATATGTGCTGAGAAACAACAGTTGGCTTGTATGTTTGCCTTGGACAGGTGGTCCTCTGTGGTCCCACGACATGTTTTCCCTCCAGCCTCCGTCTGTGCGCCGTGCACGCCTGACACTGAGCAGGAATGCGCGCTCCCTGGCGGACGGATTAGATTCCTTTTGATTGCCTGCAGGCCGTGCCCGCGCACAGGTCACAGATCCTCCCTCACTCTCAGGGTGCTCGGCCTCAGAACAGCAGCTTCATCCAACAGGTGTTTGGGACAGTTTCCCTCAGGACGGACAGTAAGACAGAGTGGGAAACAAAAGCTCAGGTCTGTTTTCAGGGCAGGAAAGAAAGACATCATGTAGTTTCCATATGATCCATTCAATTCATCCCCTGTGTGCTTAAATCTCACAAGTGTACAGGTGCAGTCTTTCATTTCGCTCCCTTTAACACAGTGTCAGGTTCATACAGGTGTCTGAGCCCCGGCCGCTGCGGTGCTGAGACGACTGATGTGCAGGACAAAGGCTGCTGTAAACCTCTGTCATATTACACACATTCCCTGAGCTGCAGGAGGACAGCCTCTCTTTGTTAGGAGCCAAACGAGCCAGGGCCCGATCCTGCAGAGAACAGCAGGGGAATGAGTGGAAGTACAGACGCTGATCATTTACAATAAATAAAGCCCGGTTCATCAGGGTGATGCTGGGAAACCATGAGGACTCAGCAACCTGCACAGTATAAGCAGTGTTGTCATATTAAATGCAACGCAAAATTCATAATGTTTGTATTGATTTGAATTGTATAGCATTATATATCAGTTTTGGAACATATACCGTTATCACAGGCAACAAATATAGTTTTGGGGCAATTCAATACATATCTTGACCAGGACTTTCTAGAAAAAATGTATATCTCAATGAAACCTCCCTGGTAAAATAAATTTGCCTGCTGATCCTACTACTAAAATCTGTGATCCTCTTTAGATCCAGATGCAGTTACAGCCATTTGTCACTGGGAAGTGCTGCAGCCCACTGCAGCAATGCTCAGAATATTACACATATATATAATATATATATATATATATATATATATATATATATATATACATATACCTAAAGAGACAAAAAGAGTAAACTTTCTATTAACCACTTATTGAGCTCAACTTTAGATTTGGCTTAATTTTAACAGCATCCTCTATCATCTACAGTGGTACTCTGAGTCTAATGCTCCCTCTAACATGCTAACAGTACTTAAAGGAGACATATTATGCCCATTTACCACAAGTTGATATGGTTCCTAGGGGTCTTTATGAAATGTATGTTACATATTTTGGTCAAAACACCACAGGGATCATTTCAAACAGCACCCTTTTTACCCTGTCTAAAACAGCCCTCCTCAGATTGACCTGTTTTGAACCCTAACCCTAACCCTACTCGTGACACAGTGATGGTCTATTCCCACTGATTTCTTCACTTAATAACCTCACTTTTACCCCAATGCATTCCTCTTCAACAGTAAAACAACTATAATGCCTGAAGTTCAAAGGTTTTACAACTGAACCGAATTCCCCTCCCATGATCTCCCATCAACCCATGATCCCCATCAACCCATGATCCCCATCAAGGCCTAACTGGGTTTGTCGAAATTAGGAATGACAGTGTTTCCTCTCTTCAAGTAGGAAGCACTACATCCCTCCACTGACGGCCAGATGAGGGGTAGAAACACAAAGCTGCACACACACAAAACCAGAGGAGGAAAAGAAACGTTCTTATAGAATGAAAAATATCCTAGTTTAGTCTTCAACCTTTTGGCTCAAAGTAGAAGCACAAAGTTTGTTTTGATGCTGCAATGCTTTTTATCAAGCTTAATTTCTTTTATTTTGAAAAGATGTGATTTTGGGTCTGAAGATTATGCTAGACCTCGGAAATAGCAGACATGTCATGTACAAAAAAATTACAACCTTAATCATCCAAAATGTATATATATATATATAGAGTTAAGTTCTCTACTCTTACTAAGCCAAAGGATCTCGGAGGCTTGTCATTGCCTTCTCTACAACTATACTATTGGTCAACACAACTTAAAATGATGTCAGAGTGGTTTTTGAATAGGAAAGATTCCTTATGGTTGGGTCTTGAATCTCAATCTTGTTATCCCAGAAAACTTACTTCCCTTCCATTCATCAATAATATAGATCATTTAAATCATCTCAAGAATAACATAATTGTTTATAACACACTACTAGTCTGGCGAGACGTGAGGAAATACCAGAATATCCCTCCTGTCCTCTCTCTCCGATCTCCCCTGGCTCTGAATCCAGATTTACCAGCACAGATTAGGAGTATTGGTCTGATGGAGTGGGCATCTAAGGGCCTATCTAACTTTATGGACCTGTTGGACTCCGACTCTGTTAAACCATTTGAGCAAATCAGGGCTGATTTTAATATTCCTCACAAAGACTTTTATAAGTATCTCCAAATTCGTCACTTCATAGGGTCCCTTCTGAGGACAGGCAAGATTCGCATGGGACTGTCAGAGTTGGAAAACACAATAATTCTGGCTAAGTCTCCCAAAAAACTGATATCAAAGATTTATGTTTCACTTTTTTATTTTGAATCTTCAGGTTATGACTCTTTGAAGCCGGTATGGGAGCGCGACCTGGAGGTGACGTTTAACCCTATAGACTGGGACAAGATCTGTAGTGGGGTTTTCCCCAAATGTACCTCAATCTCCATACATGAACAGAACTTTAAATTTTTTTTTAGAACCTATTACACACCTGTTCGCCTCCAGAGAATGTTCCCTGACACCTCTAACCTTTGTTATAAATGTAAAGTACATAAAGGTACATTTATTCACTTGTTTTGGTCATGCAACCTTATACAGACTTTCTGGAAGGGGGTACACTCTGTAATTCAGGAGGTCACGGGTAAAATATTCTTGCTGACTTCCTCTTTCTGTCTCCTCAGTCATACCCCAGACAATCTCTTTGATGCGGACACTAATTCTTTGTTGATAATTCTTTTATTTTTGGCTAAAAAATGTATTTTGCTGAGGTGGTCAACCCCTCAGGTCCCTACAGTCGACATGTGGATATCGCAGATTTCTGCTCTTTTCCCCATTGAGAAGTTGACCCACGACCTCAATCACAAATCAGTCAGGTTTTGGAAGATCTGGGAACCGGTGCATTCATTCTTACAAAAGCCATAACTCATATTCTTTTTCTGGAAGGGGAGGACTAACTGCTCTTTTATTTTATTTGTTTCATTCTTTTTATTTTATATACGCTATTCCCTTGTCTATCTCCTGTCATCCTGCTGATTGTGTATGTATGTATGTTTGTGTATACACGGATGTATGTGTGTATGTATGTATGTATGTGTGTATATATATATATATATATATGTATGTATGTATGGGTATGTGTATGTGTGTATATAAATATATGTATATATGTGTGTAAGGATATATACTGCAGTGCTCATTGTTAGTTTGGGGTGGGATTTTTGTTGTTGTTCTGTTTGTTTTGTTGTCTGTTCTGTTTTTCTAATGTTTGTTCTATAAAATGGTTAAAAACCAATAAAAAGAATATAAAAAAAAAATGTATATATATAAACGACACAAGTGAACAGTTTTAAGAAAACATGTGTACAACTGTTTGAAGAGGACTCACTTATAACAAGGAATAATTCTGAAGTTGGTCCAGAGCTTTCACACAGGACAAGAGAACAGAGCATTACACACAAACAGGTTTAGAAGGGAAACTGCACTATTACTGGAAGTCACTTAAGGTGAAATATTAGCTTTTAGTAATGAAAAAAACAAAAACAATAGCACAATATTTAAATGCAAAATCACAATAAAATGTTACATGTTTCTTGATGAAATTGAATTGTACTGGGAGATTCTTCAGAACCAAACAACCCGGCCATACATTCATCCATTTCATACTGTGTGAAATTTGACTCATGACAGGGACTCTGGCATTGAAATAGGAAACAATGTCATTTTTATACTTTGAATGTCTAAAATGCTTGTTAAATATTTGTTGTTTTTTGTAGCAGAAATATTAAAGTAAACTTACACCGATCAGAGACTATTATAAAGTTTTGACACACCCATTAAATTTGTAACTTGGCTGTTGGATTATACCTCCCATCTAAGGACAGTGGAGTTATTTCGGGTGATTGGAAACTTACAGAAGCTGTCGAACACAAGTCAAATTACCTGAGAAATCAAATACAAGTAAAATCCATTTGAATAGTCAAACATGATTCCCCGGAAATGTAGATTTAATATTAAGCAAACCAAAGTCATTGATTGATGCAAACTTTAAGCTTTTCTATTTTTTTACAAAACGATATAATGCCACACAAAAGTCTTATATTTTGTTAGCTGTACAGAATGTCAATACACTTTTGCACTGACCTGTAAAAGAACACATTGTGTGTGTGTGTGTGTGTGTGTGTGTGTGTGTGTGTGTGTGTGTGTGTGTGTGTGTGTGTGTGTGTGTGTGTGTGTGTGTGTGTGTGTGTGTGTGTGTGTGTGTGTGTGTGTGTGTGTATTTGTGTCAAGTCCTGGTCATGTTTGGATTCAGTCCTGCTCCTTTTAATCCCGCTGTGCGACTCTCAGTCAAGCTCCTGCTTCTTCTCAGTAATGCGTTCATGTCAGCAGGAGCTGGCCTCCAGCCCGGCAGTCCCACCCTCTTCTGTCCCGTCCCATAGGTGTTGTCGAAGGAGCTGGTTCGGGCCACTGGACTGGGTCTTGCGGTGTGAATCTGGAGCAGCCCCAGTTTAGCCTGGGAGGGGGCTTCTCCTGCTGGGAGGCATGGGGCTGTAGGTTCAGCTTGGCTCCTGTCCCTGGTGAGAGCAGATCTGGGTGTGTCTGGAGCCGAGTTCCCGCAGTTATGGATGTCAACTTTGAACGTGGAGCCTCAGTCGGTTGGTGTGAATGATTTGGGGGTTGGTGCTGACTCTGGTGCTGATATTGCCTCCTGGTTCCAGATGTGTGTCCTCTTGAAAGATTGAAAAGGAACTGAGGGTCTGTCTTTGCTTGTTTTTGCTGTGATGTAGGAGGAAACTGTAGTTTGAGATTATTAGATTTATGTTCCACCTTTGATTTGGGGTTGAGTGAGAAGTTCCATTGTGCTGTTTGTGTGCTGGGACCTGCAGTTGTCCCTGAAGGCCTGGTCAGTCTGTTTCTATTCCTCTGCTGAGAAAAAAGTCCTCCGGTAACAGGGTTGTCACGATCAAGATTGGAATTCTCCATCAAATTTGATGGATAATTGCTCGTCCTTAGCTGTCTGTGTGTGGGGTTTCCAGCATGAAGAGGGCCTGACTGTTGGACCTTTGTATTCCTTCCAGCTGTGGGGTTGATGGTAAGGCCGGCACACTGAGACTGAATGTATGAGACCTGGTTCTGACCAATAGTTTCTGAATGACCCTGGAACTGGTTTTGATGCTTCTCCAGAGGTTCCTCATGTGTTTTTCTACAAGGATTTTCCAAGGGTTCTGGATACAGAGCTGGAGGTTTTGTGTGTGTTTGTGTACCTGTACCTGCCCGTTGTAAAGGCAAGTTATCACCTCTGTTGCACTCTGGGCTCTTTGAGTTTGATAAAAGTGGCATTTTTGCAGTTGTCTTGGTCTTTGGAGCATCTCCAGTCAGAACCCAGTGGCACACTGTGTTTGCCTGGCGGGACCTGGATATATTCTTATCAGTGTTATCATTCTGAGCTGCATGTGATGTGATGAAAAGAGGGAGGGACCCCGAGATAAATGTGACAAAGCCAGGCACTGGTTTGGAGCTGGAGTAGAGTCTGTGGAATTCCTGATGGAAAGGTGTGACTTCGCTGCCCTTTACAAGAACAGCAAGACTTCGATGGACCTGCCATGACAGCCAGGAAAAACTGACACACACACACACACACACACACACACACACACACACACACTGGATTATTCATTGTGGAGCAACAAAAGTAAAATGATACATTAAAGTAGACATTGACCAGACATGCAAAAGACATGTGTGTGTGTGTGTGTGTGTGTGTGTGTGTGTGTGTGTGTGTGTGTGTGTGTGTGTGTGTGTGTGTGTGTGTGTGTGTGTGTGTTGTACCTGTATGAGCCAGTCAGTGCCTCAGTCCAGTCAGTGATGATAAAACTCTCAGCGACCTGGCCTGTCAGCTTCCTGCCTGTCTTGGAACAGTAGGTCTGTCCATCGATGCTGCGGACGGACAATTTCTAGACAAACACAAGACGATGCTGCCGTCACTGTGGTCGGATAAGATGATGGCTCAGTTGAAAGTGACAGGTTGGTTTATAGCATTTACATTATGTAAGTCCTGTTATGTAAATTGTCTGAGTAATCAGACATTGCTGAGAAAAATTCAAGCAACATTTTTATTTTCATGCATTAAGTGATTAAATGATTAAATGATTCATTCAATCTAAGGTTAAAGCTCTGTATTATAATCTGATGTGGAACTAGTAAAAGGGTTCATAAAATACTAAAATGTTATAATCACATATGCAATAGCTGGAATTGTTTTGTTCTGTTTTTTTAGTCATGCACTGCAGCCAAGTTCATTTTGAGTATTCACACAATGCAAGGAGAACAATGTGCCATTAGACTCTCCTATTTTCATTTGGACTTTTAAGAGCACACTAAAAAAAACCTTCCCAGGGACTTTAAACCTCTCTTCACGACAAGCAGCCGACAAGGTTTTTTTTCAATCTATAAAATGTCCTCTTGTTTCATGAATGTGCTGAGCCTCATTTTGTATTAACTTTTATATTCATGCCATGTGCTTAAAAAAGGACATTTTGTACTGTTTTATTCACATAGTTATCATAGTGATTGGCTTACAGTGTTTGCAGTTCTGTGTTTTGGTGTCATGGAGTTATGAAGACGAGACATTTGGTTATTTTTGCATTGAACAAACTGTATAGATATTTGTAAAATAGCTGGAGACTGCAGCAGCCAATTGGAAACTTGTTAGACTAGGCAAGATTTTTGATGTACTGTATGTCAAATACTGTAGCATGATGGTAATGACTATATCGGGCTGTAAAGTGTAATTTAATCATGATAACAGTTACAGCCGGAGTTCAAAAATATTGCATTAATTCTAAATCAAATATCTTGTCAAATATAATAGATTCAAAACAATGGTAAAAATGTCTTTTACATGTTTGCTCTTGATCAGCCCACATGAAGGTCCAGCAGAATTTCACAAGTCATTTTGGATACATGTGTCGATGACAGAAGTTTAATTCCAGAGAAAGTCCCCAGCTTTTCAAAGCAGGGGCTGTTTGGTCAGTACATCTGCACCATGTTGAAATAAAAGGTCAACTAGTGTGAGCTGCTGCAGTAGAGAACCTCTGCTGGTCTGGTGTTCTGGTGTTCTGGTTGTCGTGGTTACAAGAGCAAGAAGATGACCAAATGACACAAAGGATATCTTGAGGTTTCGATGATGTAGCTCACCTCAAGTTTGACCTAATAACTAAAGCTTCTGCACAATGTTTTTCTATTTTCTTTTTAGTATAAACTTAACTGTAAACGCAACTACAGAAATGTGGTGCGATGCAGACATAGAGCTGGGGCTGGTGGAGAGAGGAAGATGAGCAGACTCACAGGGAAGTCTTTGCTGTTGAGTTTGAGGTCCTGCCACATGGTGACAAAC
Organism: Limanda limanda; assembly: GCF_963576545.1. Lineage (NCBI taxonomy): Eukaryota > Metazoa > Chordata > Actinopteri > Pleuronectiformes > Pleuronectidae > Limanda > Limanda limanda. The sequence continues at coordinate 25,444,368 of NC_083642.1, forward strand.
AGGTTCAGGCTCAAATGATCCAACAGCAGGTGAACAGACACGTTCCTCTTCCTGCTGGCCTCCAGCAGATCACAGAGCAGCTCCACATCAGTGAAGCTGTCCATCACAATGGCAAGGGCCTACACACACACACACACACACACACACACACACACACACACACACACACACACACACACACACACACACACACACACAACGTGAGTCAGACAGATTACTCACAGTGTATTTGGTCTTTCAGCTGATCTTTCAACAAATGAGAACCAATACTGACATATTCACATGTAGAGGCACGCATGTCATGTTCCTTTTTAAATTGACTCTCTCTCTCTCTCTCTCTCTCTCTCTCTCTCTCTCTCTCTCTCTCTCTCTCTCTCTCACACACAGACACCCATTGAATTGACTTACATTGAGACTTACTCAATCCTTACCCTTAATTACCACTTGAATACTATTTGACTTTAAATTACACTTTAACCTAAACCTAACCTTAAATTAAAATGATTTAATGATTTATGTTATGTGGACGTGCTCATTATGCCAATGAGGAAACTCATTGGCATAATGCGTTCCTTAGCCCCTTATAGGCTGTGATGGTTATCTTAACCACTTAACCACAACTGAATGATTAACCCTGAAGTGTATCCTAGCCCTAAAAGCAAGTCTAAATAAACAGTTTAAATAAAAGTGGGGACTGGCTGAAATGTTCTCATCACACACACACACACACACACACACACACACACGTAGCTTACCAGTGTAGCCTTCCTGATGAACTCTCTGACCAGGTCTTTCATACCAGCTCCTCCTCTACCATCAGACTGGAAATAAACCTCAGCATTGGGCTCATCCCGGACACCAGCTATGGAAGCATCAAAAATCATTATCAGAAATGGCAGCAAACAAGAACCAAAAAGATTAAATACTGGTTTGATGAAAAGTACTTTTTGTAATGAGTCACAAACGTGTTGGCAGCATTTTAAAACCTCATATACAAAGGTTAACAACTAAGCAGGAGTAATAAAATAGGTTTCTGCTCTTATGAATACCTCTGACGCTGCTTTGTCCATAACCTGGACCGCGGCCTGTGGCCACTGCAGGGCACTGTGTGGCAGACTGGGAGCCAGTTGACAAGCCCTCTAACACTGTGTCATCATCCCCATCAGACTCACCAGGACTAGCTGTGTGGAGAACAAAAACAATACAGCTAAGAACAAGTCATTGTTTAGCACAACAGACTGGAAAAACAAGAAGAAAATTGCAAAACTGAACTTAAGAAGAAAATGTACAACCTGCATTTCCCTCTTTTCCATTTCTCAAGATGTAATCCTTCTCCAGCTCTGACAGAAAGTCAGCTTCTCCCTCTGCGTTTAACACCTTGTGGTATCCCTGTAAGCCCAAGCTGAGCAGGCTGTCCACCGCCAGCCGGACGCTCTCGCTGTGACTCAGGTCCAGCACAGGTCTGACGGCTATAAAGTCGCTGTAACAGGAGGAAGGGATGCGGAGATCTTGAACCCTTCGTCTTACCTTTCCCTGAGGTTTTGACCTCCTGTACCACAATGCGGACACACTGCTGGTATCCATGGTTAAACACTGTAGATAGACAGATGTTGCAGCTGTGCATCACCCTCAGAGCCTTTAGGAATCCTGCCTTTCTACGACATCTACAAACGAACTGCTGGTTCAGAAAAACAAGAGAGGTAAAAGAGAAAATGGCACGCCCCTACCTTAGGGCGAGATGGTTTGTCAAGTGATGAGAAGTGACAGTTTAGTGCTTAAGGCTTTATGCACCTTTCCAGAAGAATGTACACGGAGGGATGGCAAATAAAAGTATTTATTCATCTGTATGGACATGCCATCATGTGCCAGAGGCGATAGATAATTTAGGGAAATTTGGTTTGAAGACATATCGCAATAACCTACCTCATTCAGACTGTCTGCTGCTGTTACAAGTGCATTTCCCCAGCGTGGGATGATACTTTTTTATCTTATCTTATATTGTTTATCTGGAAGTTGACTAACTACGTCAAGGATAATGGAACAAAAAAATGATCACCTCAATTTGGGAGTTTCCTTTTCCATGTCCTGAGACAATTGAGTCAGCGCAGTTGAGCAAAGATAACAGATGGGTGGAGAGATGGAGAAAAATGAGTGACAGGAATGAAGATGGTTGTCTCTTCAGCTCACATCAAACAACACCTGGATCGGACAGAAGGCAAACACAGAGTTACAGGCACACCCAGACAGAGTAGCGAGTGGCAGAAACACACAGGGTGGCTTCACAGTAAATACATTTCTGATTCAATCGGTCTTTTACCTTCTCTCTTTCATTAAAAAAAAATTGTAATACAGAAACATGGATAATGAACCCCCTGTAACAAACTCCCCCATATGTCAAATTAAAAGTTAATTCCTCTGATCTAAGAAAGCCTATATGTTCTATATATGTAGGAAATAACAAATCATCTCGTAAATAACCATTTTAATTAAATAAATAAATAAATGATTAACTACTCTCCTCTCCACCTCCTGCATATATGCACATGTGACCTCCACTCTGATCACTTCACTCCTTGTCAGAACATCACCAATTACCTTGTGTCACAATGCTTCGACATTTCTCTGTTGTTTGGTATAGGTAGTGATGATTTCTTTTTTTATTAAGACTCGGAGTCCACATTTAATAAAGTAGAATATACATGAAATAAATTATTGGCATTAGCAGATAAGCAAATATTTGTACAAACATGTTTATGTATTGATATCCAATATAGCGATAATTTTACCAATGCCTCCAAAGATGGGATTGGTAGTCTTTAGTACTAAACCTAATACTTGATCAAATTCAGATGAATTCCATTTCAGACCCATCGATCCCGTAAATAAATATATAGATGACATTCATCTCAGTCTCTTGATTAGTAACCTCATTAGAAGCAATTCAAAGTGTCTTATTTTAACCACTAGTGGGTAGTAAAGAGTTATATGACATCTTCACTCCAGCTGTCCTCTATAAAGCTGTATAAAAGGAGGCTTACTTGTGATACAAATTGCGCCAATAAATGTCCTCATCATCATTTGATAAATTATCAAATGTATTACAATTTATAACAGACATCAGTATTATTGTCAGATGTCTGATGTCATCATGTCTCAACACAACACACTATTTAGGATTTAAAAGGTTTATATGGGTTTTGATGCTTTTTTATTCCTCGCCTCCCCAGTCCTATAGAAAACATATTTACTCAACAACATCACAAAAACATTCAACCCGCAGAAGAAGTAAAACGGGAAACTATCAGATCTGGCAACCCTTGCACCTGAAACCGGAACCACTGACGGGGCCCGCCCCCTCTTGCCGCGGTTACCTTGTTTACGGTTTCTATGGTAACACTGCCGCACGTCTCAGTCTCACAGATACACCGAGTCACCTAACTCCATAGTTACTATTTAACCAAACAGAGACGTAAGTGAATGAAGGTAAGAACGTTATAACTTCATATACAACTAGTCGTTAGTTCCAAGTTGATTCTTGGGAAGAAAGTGAGTCAGTCATGTTGTCTTGGAAGTTAGCCTAGCATTAGCTTACAACTTCTGTAACTTAGTCTCAACCTCTCTTCTCCCCCCCCCCCCCATGGTTGTCTTCAGTGTCTTTTGGCCAAAGATGGCTGCCTCTTCCGGAGTTTCCAAAACCATAAAGACGAAGGACATGCCTCAGTTTCCTGTCCTGCCCCCGATTAAAGGCCCCCAGCAGCGGGGGGGAGAGATGGAGCAGCTCCAAGCAACCAAGGAGGAGCTATCCAAGAGGTTCTCTGTTTACAAGAAGCTGCTGAGACACAGGAGGAGCAAACAAGAGCAACACCATACGATGCTGTAAGTCACCTTCTTATGTGTCACCCCACTGATATCTGCACAGGTCACTCATTGTGTTGGCTTGTGGAACCCTTTTTTTTATTTCAGTTTCTCCAGAGCAATGGAAACTTACAGAAAGAGCAAAGAGAGGAGAGCAGTGCGCTGTCAGTCACCAGAGCCACAGTTTCCATCTTCTGTATGTATCCAGCTACATATGGACACCATTCAAATGTGAATTCATATATGTGTAATGACATAACGAGGTCTGAACATTTGCTTTACAGATGCTTAGTGAGGAGCGGAAGTGTAGGGTGAGTCTTCTTGAAAGTTTTTAATTTGACCTGTCTAGAGACTATTTACCGCTCTCAACCCTCTGTCTTTGTTTTATTTTGACAGATGAACTATGAGTTCCTGAAGCGATGTGTGGAGAGACGCCCATACGCTCCCATCCAGCAGCAGTGGTTGGACTCCATTGTCTCCCGAGTCCCACTCAAGCTGAAGGAGAGTCCTGAGACCAAGAAGCTGCTGCAGGAGCTCTGCACGGAAGTCAGCGACGACTTCCGCCATGTCATTGTCAAGCACACAGGTAACGCAAGTTGTTTGTGTACAGTATGTGTGTGGAGGACATGGAGACGACAGCTGAATTATTATGTCATATTCACTCCCTTTAGTGGACTCGGTGCTGAGGAATCCAGATAAAGAGAAGCTGATCTCAGACCAACAGGCAGCTACCCAAGCAAAGTGAGTGTACAGAAAATGATTGATACGGAGTAACCAAATATAGTGGTTGATCCATTTTCTCATTCTTTCCTAAAATACATTTACAATCTTTTGCAGCGTTCTTGATTTCTCCCGGCCTTGGCGTGACAGCTTTATCCGAAGCCGCCGGATGATAAAAAGAAATTTGCACATTCTTCATCCGGTCATGCAAACTGTTCTGGATATTGGCTACACCACATTTTCTACCCTGGTCCTGGCTGATCTTTCAGGATGGAGGTGAGAAAACAACATGAAGGCAGTGAGATTCTGCTCAAATTAGCACATAAATAAGATCTTTCACACTAATTTTTGCTTCTGTGGGTTCAGGGCTTCAGGACCCGTGGACTGTAAGACCCTACAGAACAAAATGGCTGTGGAGTGTAAGAGGACAGAAGATCGTATCATGAATACCTGGTTTCCCCAAGTTATCCACTTACTGACCAGTGAAGAAACTCGGAAAGGAGTTAAAGAGGAAAGACTGGACTGCTTCTATGACTGTGCATCCACGCTCATCTCCAATCAGGTAACGCTGATTATGGGCTTGATTATGACTTGATAAAAATGATTTAAAGTAAGGGGGTTTCCTTGTTATCAACAGTACTTAGATACTGTGTGATACTGATCTAAATTGTTTTGCAAGCCAACTTCCTTGAATTGAAACTTCAAGGTTTGTATCTTTACAGCTGCTCATTACCTCCACCAAGGAGGTTTTGTTTTCACCCCTGTCTTTGTGTATTCTGAAACAAGGTGAAAGGAAGCAGTATGGGTCTGTGAGGAACCTTTTATATTTTGGTGCTGATCCGGATTAGGGCAGACCCAGGATATTGTTTTCACTTTCTTAAATATAGGGCATTTCCATTGTTTTCTCAGAGAATAATGAATGGATCTTTAAAACAAATCAAGCATATTTAGAGAACTGATATCTACAGCATTTGGTGCAGCTTGATTAAACAAAAAAGTGTTATTATTAGATTTATCTGTTTGTATCTTTATTGAAAGTCTGTTTAGAGTAGTGCTCTATATTTCCTGTATATTTAAACATTTTTCTCTTGTTTGTTCCCAGTTGAAATCCATGCTTCAGACAAGTGTGGAGATGTTTATCAATCTGTTTGAGCCGAGCAATCCCCACCGCTTGCCCCTCTTCCGTTTGGCCTTGACATTTGATGATGAAAAGATGGAAATTTACCCCACCTTACAAGATCTGGAAGATGCTGTTTTTGAGATTCTTAACGGCATCACAAATACACTGCAGGTGACGTTGACCACTTGAGATGACCCCTTTAGGGCACGTATAGAATTCTATTTTGAGCCAGTATTGATATCTATGAAATCTATCCACAGAGAGTGCAGACCGTCCAGTCATGGTTGACACAAGCCACGTCTTCGTTTGTTGATGCTAAGGTGGCTGATCGCGTCCTTTCTTGGGCTCAGGACACTTTAAAGGCAGCTGTGTGCAGGAATCTGGAGGAACCTAACAATCATTTCCAGAGTTATGGTGATGATCCATTATGCAGTCATATCCTATCATCACACCTCTGTTCTTAAGTTGCTGACTTCTGGTTTATTTTGCAGTTGACAAGTATGACTGGCTAATCGATGGAACTGCACAGGCGCGGGTGGAGATGTTCACGGAAGAGGAACACTCTTTTGATGAGTACACTAAGGTAACAAAATAATAATTTGAATTCTTGGAGGACATGACACATTTTTACCTCAACCTACCTTGCTGAAAGTTTTCCTGATGACCGTCAAATGTTTCACAGTTTTATCCCACAAAGGAAACAGATACAAAGCATGTACTTTACCTAAATGTATGACTTCATCATCCCTCAAGAACAAATAAGCAATTTACATAGGGTCTTTTGACAAGTTAAAATGTCTTATCATCATAGGTGGAGATTACTCAGGGATGAAACACAGGAAAGTAAATAAAAAACTCGAAAAAGGGGGGAGGGGGCTCTCTTCTGTAATAGGAAATTTATGGGTTAAGCCCTAATCTTTATAAAAGGGTTCCAATAGTCATAATCCAGAGAGGGCCTCCATAAGGTTTAGACAACTTTGAGAGGACCTTTTGAGTGCATTCTAAATTTTTTCCAACTTTAGGAATTACATAACATCTTTGACCTAGTGAGAAAAGAACGGTGGAGCATGTTATTTCAGATTGAAGACGATCAAAAGTCTTGGATGGAGTAAAGTGAAAGCTATAAGCATATAGACTTTGATTGGTCAGACAGCACAGGATTCTTTGGATATTAAACCAAAGACAGCACAAACTGGACCAGGTTCAAATTGGACTTAAAACTTCTCATTAATCTTTGCCAGTCTTGAATTAGTAAAAGGAACTCTGTAATAGATTCAGATGTATACACGGTGTGTATATCAAGTCTAAGACAACTGATCATCTGTTAAACTACTCCAAGATCAGAGTCCCATTACATTATTCCCAGTATGATTTGGCCCTATACAGATACAATTTAATTGAATTCTGGAATATCAGTCATCTACGGTCTGATTCCAGTTCAAGGGTAACATCTTTATGGGATTTTGAACTATGAGTTAATGAATTAAAAGTATTTTGTTCTAATGTCACTACCTTTTCAAGCTAGTGGAGGACTTCCGTGCTGTGTCAAAGGAGATCACCAGCCTCCCAGCAAAAGTTCACTTCACAATGGTCCATCTGGAATGTGAAGAGCTGAAACAAGGGCTGGCTCACAAAGCCAAAGCCTATGCCGAAATACTTCTGAAGAAAATGATCACCAGCCACCGTGAGAAAAATCTACTGTGAGTGACGTCTTGTAACATTCGGAAATATAGCGTCCCTTTTTTTCCCTTTACATTTCCATTTGTCTATATAATGCGTTTTTCTGTCCAAAGGATCTGCTCTGAATTTGAGACCATGAGAGAGAAAGCTCTGAAGGTTCCAGAGAACACAGAGGACATGGCTCAAATAGTTGATTACATACATTTTACTAAGACGAAGAGTATTGCAGAACTGAATGAAAGAATAAAGGTAAATACATTTACATATATTACAAAATTATTTTTACAAAAATACATTGATTTCAGTGATTATCTACAAGGGTAATACAAACCACTTCCATATTGTGTTCAACAGGAAGCCTACAACAGACTGATCTACCTCTTGGACGTCCATATCGTTGAGCCCGAGGATCTGGAGCTGAATTCAACTGTCTTTCTCTGGCCAGAGAACATTCTCCATGCCTTTGAGCTCAGTGATGAGGTATAGCTCCTTTGTCTACCTTTAACAATATATCATGGATGTATGTTTTTTTGTAGGATGACTTGATTCCGCCATTTTCCAGGTATTGCAGAAGTCCAAGCAGAGGGGGGAGCAGGAGCTGCTTGCTAAAAGAGAGCGATTGATGGTGCACCTGGAGAAGCTGGGACGCAGAGTAGAGGAGTTCCCCCATTGCTCTGAGCTGGATATGATGCAGCAGGTACTGTGTCATTAGTGCTCTCAGATAACCTGAATGGAATAGTATGATATTTGCTTTTTTGCAGAGAGTTAGATGGTAAGACTGATATCACTCTAACATCTGGACAGTAAATATATTGCTCGATCTTCTCATCTTACTCTTGCCAAAAAGTCGAACTATTACTACTAGTGCAGTGCCGCTCTCACCCTGCCTGTTTGGAAAGGTTCAGTTATCTTGAGCTACTTCAGAATTATTCCTTGTCTTTAGTGAGTCCTCCTCAAACAGTTCTACATTATACTGTCACTTTTTATTGTTTGTGTGCTGGACGTTGTGTCGTGTGTCAGAGCTTTTTATAAGCAGAGTGAAGTTAAAAAACGTTGTGTTCAACCTTGTTTATCTACAGTGATGATTTTATAGTCAATGTTTTTCATTAAATGAAACTGAATTTATTTTATTACTGTTCATATGTGGCTTGTATATAAGTTTGAATGATGAACTTAACTGGTATTATATCCTAACACATGACATTGGCATGTCTTAAACACACTTGCCATCTGTGAACCTGATAAGATGGACAGACAGACAGACAGACAGACAGACAGACAGACAGACAGACAGACAGACAGACAGACAGACAGACAGACAGACAGACAGACAGACAGACAGACAGACAGACAGACAGACAGACAGACAGACAGACAGACAGACAGACAGACAGACAGACAGACAGACAGACAGACAGACAGACAGACAGACAGACAGACAGACAGACAGACAGACAGACAGACAGACAGACAGACAGACAGACAGACAGACAGACAGACAGACAGACAGACAGACAGACAGACAGACAGACAGACAGACAGACAGACAGACAGACAGACAGACAGACAGACAGACAGACAGACAGACAGACAGACAGACAGACAGACAGACAGACAGACAGACAGACAGACAGACAGACAGACAGACAGACAGACAGACAGACAGACAGACAGACAGACAGACAGACAGACAGACAGACAGACAGACAGACAGACAGACAGACAGACAGACAGACAGACAGACAGACAGACAGACAGACAGACAGACAGACAGACAGACAGACAGACAGACAGACAGACAGACAGACAGACAGACAGACAGACAGACAGACAGACAGACAGACAGACAGACAGACAGACAGACAGACAGACAGACAGACAGACAGACAGACAGACAGACAGACAGACAGACAGACAGACAGACAGACAGACAGACAGACAGACAGACAGACAGACAGACAGACAGACAGACAGACAGACAGACAGACAGACAGACAGACAGACAGACAGACAGACAGACAGACAGACAGACAGACAGACAGACAGACAGACAGACAGACAGACAGACAGACAGACAGACAGACAGACAGACAGACAGACAGACAGACAGACAGACAGACAGACAGACAGACAGACAGACAGACAGACAGACAGACAGACAGACAGACAGACAGACAGACTCATTGTGGGAACGGTTGGGTTTCTCTATAATTTGTAAGGGCTTGACCTTCTATCTTAAGGGCCTTGAGATAATGTATATTATGATTTGGCGCTATACAAATACAATTTAATTGAATTGAAATAATATGTAAGTATGTTTAGAAATTCTTGCAATGACACTAGCATTCATAATTGTTTAAAAGCATCATGAAATTTGTTGTGCCTTGAGCATGAATTTAATTTAATTCAAACATTTATCCTCTCTCAATACTAATGCATTATCAGGTTTTCTGTCAAATAGCCACAGATCTTAAGTCGGGGTCTTTGTTATACCAACATTTAAAAATATCTCTTAACTGTTATTCCATTGTTGTAGTAAGGTTCAATTCTGCTACTTTGTTGGGTTTTGTTTTGTCTTTTGGTCAATTATTAATTTATTCAACAACAAAGATTGATGCAGTGAGCAGGTTTCTCATACTGTTCTTCTGTCTTTGTGTTTGGGGGGGTAGTATGTTTCAGATGTCAGAACAGTTCAGAAACTTCTCCAGGAGACTGAGGAGGAAATTGGCTTCATTAACAAAGAAGAGATCTTCTATCAGTGGGAGCCCACATGTTACCCAGAGGTTGATGTCATCAAAGAGACTATTGGACTGTACCAGAAGCTGTTTGGACTTGTACTGAAGTGGCAGCGAACAGAGAACAGGTCCAATTTCAGTTTAATGCATGTCGTGTTTTTGTTTTAAAAAGATATCCGGAAAAACGTTCATCTTCTTTGTGTATAGATGGATGGATGGATCCTTCCAGGACCTGGAGGGGGAGAGCATGGAGGGACAACTGGATGAGTTCTTTAGAGAGATCTTAAAGATGCTGAAGTTTTTCCAACAGAAACAGAACAAGGTCGAGCAAAATACTGAAATATTTGTTGGAAAGGCTAAGGGACAACCTAGCATAGACGATCCAAGGAAGCAAGAGAACCCCAACATACTTCTGTGCTCCACTGTAATGGAGCAGATCAAAGAGTTCAAGGTATTTAATTAAGGGGCTCATTAATGTCATCAAGTTTTGTAATGAGGGTAGTCCCGATGCCAAAATAATATTTGTAATATGCTTGTGTCAACAGGACCATATCCCTGTAGTCTCCATCTTGTGTAATCCAGGTGTCAAACCCCGCCACTGGGACCAGATGTCACATATAGTTGGCTATGACCTCACACCTGACTCTGGTACCACACTACGCAAAGTTCTCAAACAAAACCTGGCCCCTTACCTGGAAGAGTTTGAGTCTATCAGTGCTGCTTCAAGTAAAGTGAGAACGTATTTTCATATCACCTTAATACTGGATCTCTATTTTGATTACTTGACAGTGTACCCACATTGTCTGTGTCTTTACAGGAGTTTTCCTTGGAGAAGGCAATGCAAGCCATGGTGCACATTTGGGACGGTATTTCTTTACAACACCAACCTTACAGGGAGACTGGGGTTTCTATCCTGACTTCCTGGGATGAGATTCAGACAATTCTAGATGACCAGATTGTGAAGACTCAGACTATGAGGGGCTCACCTTTCATCAAACCCTTTGAAAAGCAGATAAAGGTTAGCTGAAGCTGATGACAAATAAATAGACCTCTACTTGGTGGGTGTAGTTTAAGCTCACTTACTGTATTGTAGTCCTGCAAAGCTTTAACTGGTTGTTGGTTGGTTTCAGCTGTGGGAGGAGCGCCTGCTTCGCATTCAAGAAACTATAGATGAGTGGCTGAAGGTTCAGGCCCAGTGGCTCTACCTGGAGCCCATCTTCTCTTCTCAGGACATCATGCAGCAGATTCCAGAGGAGGGACGCCTTTTCCAAACTGTTGACAAAAACTGGAGAGAAGTCATGAGACACTGCATTAAGGATCCCAAGGTACTTGTCAAAACTGTTCTTAGTGATCATCAAAATAAATAACCTGAAAGTTAACTAGTGTTTTTTTTAAACATAGATTCTGCCTGCAACTTCGCTGCCTGGTTTGCTAGAAAAACTGCAAGATTCCAACAATCTCCTGGATAGCATCATGAAAGGACTGAATGCCTACCTGGAGAAGAAACGTCTCTTTTTTCCACGGTAAATAAATCGATTTTGCTGACTTTCTTATGTTCAAATGTTAATGTGTCCAAGGTTTTGATACTTGTTGTTAATACCACTTCCAGATTCTTCTTTCTGTCTAATGATGAAATGCTGGAGATTTTGTCTGAGACCAAGGACCCACTGCGAGTGCAGCCCCATCTTAAGAAGTGCTTCGAAGGCATTTCTAAACTCGACTTTCTACCCAATCTGGATATTCAGGTAAGACAATCACATATATTGTAATCGGTATATGACATAATTGTTGATCATTTTTATTAAATTATACACTGCATATTGTACAGGCCATGTATAGCAGTGAAGGGGAGCGTGTTCAGCTAATCCAACACATTTCCACGTCTGAAGCCAGAGGAGCTGTGGAGAAGTGGTTGGTGCAGGTGGAGGATGTGATGCTTCGCAGTGTCAGAGATGTGGTGGCCCGGTCCAGGGTGGTGAGATAGATTTTCATTAAATCTCACATAATCACACAATACCTTGGATTGTTAACTGTAATACCACCATGTTGTGTATGGATCATTTGCTGCATCTGCACAATGCAGGGTTTGTTTTAAATAAAAGGTTGGTAATCCTGGAAAGGCTAGAAAGAGCAGGCTACTCAACAGACTTCAAATCTTTATTTATTGATGGCTACCAAGACGTGAAGAGGATTTCAATAATAAGATAAAAAGTGTCAGAAAAAATGTAATAACCATAACTTCAATAGATATAAATGAGTCTGTGACAGCTGAGAGCAAAGTGTGATTGTATTCACAGGCCTATGCTGAGACTGCGAGGAGCCAGTGGGTGAAGGAATGGCCTGGGCAGGTGGTGCTTTGCACCTCCCAGATTTACTGGACCTCAGAGGTGCATGAAGCTATCAGAGATGGGGCTGATGTAAGTTTTTACATCTTGTTTTGTGAGGGTTTAAAATTTACATTGTTCAATTTTTCAACTACCTACAATCACAGCTGACTTAAGGGAAAAGATTTGTATATTTATGAATATGAGAAACATTTTATTGTGTCAAAATTTGATTTACCGACAAACAAAATCCTAGTTATACTACTGAAATCAGCAGTTATATTGTAGGGAAATATTGTAATATCTTTACCTTCCTGTCATGAAATAATGTAATTATTTGGTATTGTACAAATTAAACTAAATGGAGTTGTTGTGTCTCACTCCTGAATGACTGACCTGAATATTCCCTAGATAAAGGGGAAACACAAAAATAAAAATGACTTTGGCTTATGCTCTATGTAGGGTTTAAAGAACTACTATCAGCAACTGCAGAATCAGCTGAAGGACATCGTGGAGCTGGTGAGAGGGAAACTGCCCAAACAAACACGGATCACTCTGGGAGCATTGGTCACGATCGACGTCCATGCCAGGGATGTGGTGATGGAGCTTATTGAGAAAGGTACCTCAAAATATACTGATAATTGCAACAGAGCTCTGCTTCAGCAATGAAAACAAAAAAACTTTGTCAAATAATATAAAATTTCCATTTTTAAAAGGTGTATCACATGAAACCGACTTCCAGTGGCTCGCCCAGTTGCGTTATTACTGGAGCAATGATAACGTTCGTGTTCGCATAATCAACTGTGACGTAAAATACGCCTACGAGTACTTGGGGAACTCACCACGTCTGGTCATCACCCCACTGACTGACAGATGCTACAGAACTCTGGTAAAATATCTGAGAAATAATGTATTTGAATGAAATTGTTTTATTGGAATACTGCTGAATTCCAAGGCCTTACTTTTGTCCCAGATTGGAGCTTTCTACCTGAATTTGGGTGGTGCACCCGAGGGTCCTGCTGGAACAGGAAAGACCGAAACCACCAAAGACCTGGCCAAAGCTCTAGCTGTGCAGTGTGTGGTCTTCAACTGTTCTGATGGACTGGATTACATCGCTATGGGAAAAGTACAACCAACAGAAAATTTTAGATTACAATTTATAATTCTAATGCCATTGTTATAAAACCAAAAAGTTATGTTTTAACATGTGTTCTGGTGCAATCTCACAGTTTTTCAAAGGACTCGCATCATCCGGTGCGTGGGCATGCTTTGACGAATTCAACCGTATTGAGCTGGAGGTGCTGTCTGTAGTGGCCCAGCAGGTTCTCTGCATCCAGAGAGCCGTCGAGCAGAAGCTGGAGTACTTTGACTTTGAGGGGACTCTGCTCAAACTCAATCCCAACTGCTTTGTGTCCATAACGATGAACCCTGGCTATGCAGGACGCTCAGAACTCCCAGACAATCTCAAGGTCTTATACCAGCGATAAGCTCTATTTTGCCAGACATCAAATTTTTCACTGTGATGCACTGATGGTGCTTTTAAACAGTTATAATACAATGCAACATAAAATTAGAAAATATTTGCTTCTGCCCATTATTTTCAGTAATAGATTGTAGTAAATTTTCTTTTTCTTCTATGTGCAGGTGTTGTTCAGAACAGTGGCCATGATGGTGCCCAACTACGCACTGATAGCAGAGATTTCACTGTATTCATATGGCTTCCTCAATGCTAAACCACTGTCCGTAAAGATAGTGATGACCTACAGGCTCTGTTCGGAGCAGCTGTCTTCCCAGTTTCATTACGATTACGGCATGAGAGCTGTCAAAGCTGTACTCGTGGCTGCAGGAAACCTCAAGCTGAAGTTTCCGGAGGAGAATGAGGACATACTGGTATTTGAACTGAGATAATTTCCAAAAAATTGACAATACACAGAATCCAACTTGTGACCTTTTCTGATTTGTCAATTGGTTGGCTGTTTCTGACCCTTTAACTTTTGTCCACATGTTGTCACTCTCAGCTCCTCAGGTCTATAAAGGATGTCAATGAGCCCAAGTTTCTCTCCCATGATATTCCACTATTCAATGGGATCACCAGTGATTTGTTCCCAGGCATCTCTCTTCCTGAGGCTGACTATAAGGTCAGATTCATTGATGTCATTACTTATTACTTTGTACAACATTTAAAACTCCTACTCTGTGTGTTTTTTTATATTGTGTAGTATATTATAATCATTGGTTTTTTTTTTCATATCCTCTGCAGCTGTTTCTGGAGGCTGCTGTGGAGTGTTGTAAGAATCACGATGTACAACCAACAGAGGTCTTCTTAAAGAAGATGATTCAGACATATGAGATGATGATAGTCAGGCATGGGTATGTTACATTTCAATTTCTCACATTTTCAAATGTTGAACTTATGTGTTCAGTTACGGCAGCACAAAGCTGCAGTGGTTTAACGAAATTGGGGTTAGGTTAATCAGTGACACTGAGAGTGAATAGTTGTTTCATAATAATAATAGCTTGAATTTATAGTATAGCGCCATTTCAAGAGACCCAAGGAGGCTTTACATATGTCTGTGGGGACATGTTCAGCTTTATATTTTGGCCCTGTGATGGACTAGCAACCATTCCAGGGTGTACCTCCTCTCTCACCCAATATCATCTGGGAATAACTCCCCAGTCCTCCTTCGACCCTCAACAAGGATAGGCAGTAAAGGTAATGGGTGGATGGATGTTTTCAGTCGAACAGAGTTTTCTCCATCCGGTGTCTGTGCTCAGCCTTAAAGAAAGAGTGAGGAGTTCAGACATCCGGGGAGAGCTCGGAGTAACACCACTGCTCCCTCATGTCGAAAGTGGGCACTTCCCTTTGGAGGTTTACTGGTTAACTGATGCCCAAACGGGAGGAGACCCCGGGGTAGAAACAGAAATTGCTGGTGGGATTAGATATCATATCTGGCTTGGGAACGCCTCAGGATCCCCAAGAGGGTGCTGTAATACTGGGTACCTTCATGACCTGAGCCCAGATAATTGAGACAAGACAATGGATAGATGGATGGATGTTCATGGTTTCCAGTTATATACAGTAGTCTGAGACATGGCTTGAAGGGCAAATATTAAACACAACATTGCATGAAGATGTTCCTTTTGTAATATTAGGTTCATGCTGGTGGGTGAGCCTTTTGCTGGAAAGACCAAAGTGCTGCACACGCTAGCTGACACTCTGACTCTCATGAATGAGAGAGGGTATGGTGAAGAGGAGAAGGTCATCTTCAGGACATTGAACCCAAAGTCCATCACGATGGGACAGCTCTTTGGACAGTTTGATCTAGTTTCCCATGAGGTATGTCTACGTCTGTGTCGCAGATCCAGTTTTCACAGCAGCTGTCTCTTTCTTTCTCTCAGTTTCTCACTTTTTGTTTTTCCTCTTTTTCAGTGGACAGATGGAATCGTGGCCAACACATTTCGTGAATTTGCATCAGCTGAAACACCGGACCGTAAATGGGTGGTGTTTGATGGTCCTATAGACACACTGTGGATTGAGAGTATGAACACTGTGCTGGATGACAACAAAAAGGTTCATACATACACATTGGAACCTTCTAACTTTAGTGCAATATGTATTATTATGGACAATATATGTATTGCTTTACTCTTCCTCCACAGTTGTGC
The DNA here is from genome assembly GCF_963576545.1 of Limanda limanda. Classification (NCBI taxonomy): domain Eukaryota; kingdom Metazoa; phylum Chordata; class Actinopteri; order Pleuronectiformes; family Pleuronectidae; genus Limanda; species Limanda limanda. The sequence goes on from NC_083642.1 coordinate 25,460,468, forward strand.
CTGATGAGTGGGGAAATCATCCAGATGTCCAATCAAATGAATCTAATATTTGAAGCAATGGATCTATCACAGGCCTCTGTAAGTCAGATGTTAAGAGTAAAGTATATGATTCTTACAAATTTTCTTTGTATGTATTATTTTTAATGTTAATGTGAAACAGCTCCTAACATAAACAACATTTAATTTATTCACATAATAATCACTGAAGGAGAGCAATAAAGTTGCTATATCAATGTTACATATACAGCATAGTGTTAACTGCATGTGATGATTTAAAAAAAGATTTGTTATTTTTATATTTGAAAGAAAAAAAAGGAATTGTTGGCAAATTTATTGTCATTTTAATCTTTAAATATTGAACAGTATCAGTCTTAAAGATCCAATACTGATTGGTACTCCATAGTACTTATATTGATTAACAGGATCTAATTGGATCTTGTTTTTTTTTCTCACTGCAGCCTGCCACAGTCAGTCGATGTGGGATGATCTACCTGGAACCATCTCAGTTGGGCTGGGAGCCTCTAGTCGTCTCCTGGATGAACTCTCTTCCTGATCCTCTTCAGAGGCCGGACAAGCGCTCGCTGCTGCTGGGGCTCTTCCATTGGCTCCTGCCGCCTGCTCTTAGGACGCTGCGTAGAAACTGCAGAGTTAGTGTCCCCAGGTCCCAAAACAATCCAGACACAGTCATCTGCAGAACATTTAGTTCACAGTTCGCTAATTTAAGTTTATTACCTCCACCAGACCAGGAGGTCAAGTTTGTTGGATTTTTAGAAGGATTACGTGAAAACTGCTGTGTAATGTTGCAGAGGGGCAGGGTATGACCCATGGAAGAACCTGTTAAATACTGGTGGGGATTGAGATCAGGGGGCTGATCTTGACATGTATTTTTCATTTTATCTAACATGTGAGATACTTTCTTTAACTTAGAGAATAATTCATGGATCTTAATGAAAAAACTCAGGCATGTTCAGCAGACTGATATTTGTGTGTGTGTGCAATTTAGTGCAGATGTCAATCAAAATCCAGATCTAGTGAATTTAAATGTGGTTTTATAAGAAGACTTTTGGGCCTTGGTGGAGGTTTGCATTCTACTGAGTGCCATTCTAGTTTATATGTAGAAAGACATATGTTTCGTCATCACTGATGATGGTTTTCTTTACAGGAAGTTGTGTCCACTCATGACAGTAACACTGTGGTGTCCTTGTGTCGACTGTTTGAGATGCTGCTCACTGAACCTGTCAAGACGGATCCTGGAGATAAAAATATTTGCGTCTGGATCATGGTAAACGTGCTAAATCATTTATCATCTGAACACCTTGATTCTTTAAACCCATTGCTTTGGAAGTGCACATTGCTAATGTCCATGCAAATGTTTTCTTGCACCTACCTGTACAGTATATTTTAGTTTGACACATCTACTTCTCCTTTGTGATCACAGGCTGCTTTTGCCTTCTCCCTGGTGTGGTCAGTGGGCGGCAGCTGTGATGCAGACAGCAGAGAGATTTTCAGTGAGTTCATCAGGGCGACTGTTTCAGGAAAAACAGAAGAATTCCCAGTCCCTGCCTCTGTGGGTAAATGGGAATGTCCCATGAATGACAAAGGCCAGGTGTATGACTATTTCTATGAGGTATTGTGAGATCTCATCACTCAGATGCATTTCACGTGTGTTTAAATCAGTAAATCAGTCTGTGATCTCTTTTACAGTTTAAAGATAGAGGCCGTTGGGTTCACTGGAATGATGCCATCAAGAATGACAACCTGGGCGACAAAAACACCAAAGTGCAAGAAATCATTGTTCCCACCATGGACACTGTTCGCTACACTTATCTGTTGGACCTCTGCATCAGCTACGGAGTGTTAGTATTTTTACGGGTCATAGGCAATAATCAGCACAAATCAAAAATTCTTTATATATTTGTCTTGTTTTTGTGGTCCATTTTATGTCTCTGCTCAGACCTCTCCTGTTTGTTGGTCCTACTGGCACTGGGAAGTCTGTGTATGTGAAGGAGAAACTGATGAACAATCTGGACAAAGATCGCTATTTACCCTTCTTCATTAATTTCTCAGCTCGCACAAGTGCAAACCAAACCCAGGTGAGCATTTTGGAACTTCAGATGAAATCCTTTTTTGTTAAAAAAAATTGATTACTAGGAAAATATATAAACAGGTTGACTACTTTATTTATCATTAATATCACATGAAGCAAAAATCATGACAAACAACATAGGTTAATATATAGAGATATTTTTTAATCCTCACTCTGTATGTCATCCTCCAGAATATCATCATGTCCAGGTTAGATAAGAGACGGAAGGGGGTGTTTGGGCCGCCCTTGGGCAAGAAGTGCGTCATTTTTGTTGATGACATGAACATGCCTGCACTGGAACAGTTTGGAGCGCAGCCACCTGTGGAGCTTCTTCGACAGTACATAGACCATGGAAACTGGTATGAACCATTGTAGACCAGTGTCATATTAATACAAGTGTGAGATAGATATCAGCCAGTTATCCTTTGTGCTCTGTCAGGTATGATCTGAAGGATACCTCCAAGATCACTCTTGTCGACCTCCAGCTCATCTCAGCTATGGGTCCCCCTGGTGGAGGGAGAAATGCAGTGACACCTCGCTTCCTGCGGCACTTCAACATTTTTTGCATCAATGCCTTCAGTGATGATACTATGGTTCGCATCTTCTCCAATGTGGTGGCGTTCTATCTCAAAAACAATGAATTTCCACCTGAATATTTTACAGTTGGCAACCAAATAGTGACGGCCACAATGGAAGTAAGTGACGCAAAGACACACCAGGATATCACCTTACATATTTCATGTGTTACAGTCTATAAGTAACCATCCAGTCTTTTCTACAGTTTGACTTCCTGATCATTAATATTATTTTTATTTATTAAATAATTTTTTGGTTTCCAAAGGTGTATAAGAAAGCCATGGAGAACCTGCTACCAACTCCAGCCAAGTCTCACTACACATTCAACCTGCGGGACTTCTCACGCGTAATCCAAGGCTGCCTGCTGCTCAAGAAGGAGTCTCTAGAGAACAAACACACTATGATTCGCTTGTTTGTCCATGAGGTCTTCCGTGTCTACTATGACCGTTTGGTGGATGACAAAGATCGCGCGTGGCTCTACCAGCTCATGAACAGCGTACTCAAAGATCACTTCAAAGAGTCTTTTGACCAGGTCTTTGATCACCTGAAACAAGGGAGTAAAGTAAGTTGATATTGAGTTATATTTTCTGTTGTGTCATATGCTTCACTATCATCCTGTTTCACTTTATGTTAGTAAATGCAGGACAGAACAGAGCTGCGTTGGCCTGTTTCTCCTCTCAAGCTGGTTGGTTGGTTGTGCACTAGAAGGACAAACTACATACTTAAAAAAATTATTTAAATAAAAATTGCTTTCATTTGTCTCAGCTGGTTGAGGAGGACATGCACAATCTTCTGTTCGGCGACTACATGAACCTGGACCTGGAGGATGATAAGCGGCTGTACGCTGAGGTGCCCTCAATGGAAAGCTTTTCTCAGGTGGTGGAGACGTGTCTCGAGGAATACAATCAGATGCACAAGAATCACATGAACCTGGTCATCTTCCGGTAAACAGCTTAAATACTTCAGACTTGAATCACCTGCTCCAGTCTTCTGCTGTTCATCAAACTAAGCATGAAGTAAAACAAGCATTAAAACTTTATTTTCATTCAGAGCTTACACAAGACAAGTTCATATTATAACTAAATTACGTTGCATCCAGCTCACAAATGCAATCTTTAATTTTTGTATGTATGTATATATGTATCTTAAGGAAAAACAATTATCATAATTAAAAAAAATAATAAATAAATGTCGCACAAACAGATTAGGATATTGCACGCAGATGAGTGAAATAAAAATGAAGATAGTATGTAAAGATGAGAATGTTTTGCACGATTGGATCATAGATTCATCTAAAAGACATAGTGTATTGTAATTTATTTATGTTCATGTTCACGTTCTCTGTATGGAAATTGTAACAGGTATAAACTGTCTGTGTTATGCAGCTACGTCCTGGAGCATCTGTCCCGTATCAGCCGCGTGTTGAAGCAGTCTGGAGGAAATGCCCTGCTTGTGGGAGTGGGAGGCAGTGGACGCCAGTCCATCACACGTCTGGCTACGTCCATGGCCCACATGATGCTGTTCCAGCCTGAGATCTCGAAGAACTATGGCATGACTGACTGGAGAGATGACCTCAAGGTTTTATGAAAGACTTCGTTGTCCTGTCATTCTTATAACACTTCACTATTTGACCTCTGCTTGTTTAAGCTGAAGTTTTAACAGACATTTTCATTTGATCATACAGATGCTCCTGAAAAATGCTGGGGTGAAAGGTCAGAAGACTGTGTTCTTACTTACTGATGCTCAGATAAAAAACGAGGCTTTTCTAGAAGATGTGGACAGTGTCCTGAACACAGGAGAGGTGCCCAATCTGTTTGCCGTAGATGAGAAGCAAGAGATTATGGAGGTAGGTTGTTATAGGACTTGTAGAGCAGTTCATAGTTGATCCTATTTAATTGTGTTTATGATAACTCTTATCTCTCTTTCTTCAGGCGGTACGTCCCTTTGCCCAGGGTGGAAATAAGAATTTGGAGTTAAGCCCTCTGACTCTATTTGCTTTCTTTGTGGCACGCTGTAAAGAGAACCTGCATATTGTTGTGGCCTTCAGTCCCATTGGAGATGCCTTTCGAAATCGCCTCCGCCAGTTTCCATCTCTTATCAACTGCTGTACCATTGACTGGTTCCAGGTACTACATAAACATGAGGAAAAAATTAAATATAGGTTAATCGTAGACACTATTTTACTGTGAGCAGTCTGTCTTTACATTCTCTCTTCTTTGTCCCTATCCTCACTTTCCTTTTGCTCTCTCTGTCCTGACAGCCTTGGCCAGAGGAGGCTCTGGAGCGAGTGGCCAACTCCTTCCTGGAGTCACTGGAGATGAGTGAAAACGAGAGGCTGGAGGTCGTACCCATCTGCAAAACATTCCATACCTCTGCCAAACAGCTCTCACAGAGGTACAGTGTTGGCTTCTTTTAAGCTTGTATATTTAAATGTATAGACAATTTATTTGTTCTTGTTTTCACCGCAGATTCCTCTCTGAGCTTGGTCGTCATAATTATGTGACACCCACATCCTATCTGGAGCTGATTGCAGCTTTCCGTCTGCTGCTCACTCAGAAAAGAGACACTGTCATGAAAGCAAAACAGAGGTACACCAATGGTCTGGATAAACTAGCCTTCGCTGAATCTCAGGTACAGACAGCACCATTTTTACATGAGTTGTTTTGTTAATTGTCTTTTTTAATGAACAATGTTTAGCACACCTCAGTCATCATTTATTCCGTAGGTGGGTGAGATGAAGAAGGAGCTGGTGGATCTACAGCCCAAGCTAGAGCAGGCAAAGATAGACAACACCAAAATGATGGAGGTGAATAGATCACATATTTATTCAGCCCCAACATTGACTGAAATATTTATAATACATATTGTATATTGTTTAACTTGCTGTTTTCAGGTGATTGAAGTAGAGTCTGTGGAGGTGGCAGCCAAAAGTAAAGTTGTGCGTGTTGATGAGGAGGCAGCAACTGTAAAAGCCAATGAGGCTCAGGCTCTGAAGAACGAGTGTATGAGCGACTTGGCGGAGGCTATTCCTGCCCTGGAAGCTGCTCTCTCTGCCCTGAACACTTTGAAGGCAAGCACCCTTCAACCACACAGCTTCTTAGTACCCGCTTGAGTTTTCACTGAGACCAATACAAGTTAGACAGTTGAGTAAGTTGAGCTGTCTTTTAATTTCAGCCCTCTGATGTCACAATCGTGAAGTCGATGAAAAATCCACCTTCAGGGGTGAAGCTGGTGATGGCAGCTGTGTGTGTGATGAAGGACATAAAGCCAGATAAGATACCTGACCCAGCTGGGGCTGGAAAAAAGGTTGGATAAAGGATAAAAGAACATACATCTTATTTCAACATTCCAACTTGTGTTAATATTTTTTATTTTATTGTCTAGGTTTTTGACTACTGGGGTCCGAGCAAGAAGCTTCTGGGGGATATGAACTTCTTACGTGATCTCAAAGAATATGACAAAGACAATATTCCTGTGAGTGTCAGGAAAACTCCTCTCCTATTATGGGAAACACTTGGATTTTGTCTAAATTTACTCCTGCATCTCTTCATTGCAGGTCCCTGTGATGCAAAAAATCCGTAGTGAGTACATGACAAATCCTGACTTTGACCCAAGTATAGTGGCAAAGGCCTCCTCCGCAGCAGAGGGCTTGTGCAAGTGGATAAAAGCAATGGAAGTGTATGACCGTGTGGCAAAGGTGCAGTGTTTCTGGATTTGAAAAGACTTTTTTTCCCTCATAATCTTTGTAAACATATACATAAACACTGTTAACCGATCTCTGTCCATTCAGGTTGTGGCTCCTAAGAAGGCCAATCTGGCGGAGGCTCAGGAGTCGCTGGCTGCTACCATAACCCTGTTGGACCAAAAGAGAGCCGAGCTGAAAGAGGTTGAGGACCGTTTAGCTGCTCTTCAGAAAACCTTTGAGGAGAAGACGGAGGAGAAAGCTCAGTTGGAGTTCCAAGTGGATTTGTGTGCCAGGAAGCTGGAGAGGGCTGAGAAACTCATAGGTGGTCTGGGTGGAGAGAAGACCAGGTGATGACCATGCACGGAAATACTATGATTCAATATTTTTAGAAATAATCACAAGATTCCAGTGACTGAAATCTGTGTGCAGATGGTCTAAGGCAGCAGATGAGCTGCAGAACACATACGACAACCTGACTGGAGATGTCCTGATCTCTGCTGGTGTCATCGCATACCTCGGGGCTTTTACTGCCGGCTTCAGACATGAGTGCACCAAATTATGGACCAAACTCTGCCAGGTTACACTCCTTTAATTTTGTAATTTGTATTACTCTTAAGTCAGACACATTTAATTGTATATTTTCTTTTTTCCACTTGTTTCAAATTCTCTAGTCTAAGACCATTCCATCATCAGATGACTTCTCTCTCAGTAAAACCCTGGGAGATCCCATTAAGATCAGGGCTTGGAACATTGCAGGCCTTCCCAGTGACTCTTTCTCTATCGACAACGGTGTCATTGTCAGTAATTCACGCAGATGGTGAGTCTTTGTTGCTGAAAAGGTTTTGTCTATAAAATCTACTGAAACATTTGTCACATGTTGATTTTTGGGCTTATACAATTCAACCTAGGATCATTGTTTGTGTCACTGTAGGCCCTTGATGATCGACCCTCAGGGCCAGGCCAACAAGTGGGTGAAGAATTCAGAGAAAGACAACAACCTGAGTGTGATCAAGCTGACTGATGCAGACTACATGAGAACTTTGGAGAACTGTATTCAGTTTGGAACTCCCTTACTGCTGGAAAATGTAGGAGAGGAGCTGGACCCTTCACTGGAACCACTGCTGCTCAAACAGACCTTTAAACAAGGTGCTGTGATTGTTACATAGCAGCTAAAAGCTCATCTGAGATTATAAACAGCTAAAAACTGTGAATTGTGTGAACTTTGGTTTCACCTAGGTGGTGTGGATTGCATCAAGTTGGGGGAGAGTGTGATTGAATACTCGTGCGATTTCCGTTTCTACATCACCACTAAGCTGAGGAACCCTCACTACCTACCAGAACTGGCCACCAAGGTTTCCCTGCTGAATTTCATGATCACCCCAGAGGGTTTGGAGGACCAGCTGCTGGGCATCGTGGTCGCCAAGGAGAGGTAATGCTCATATAATCCTCACTTTGATGTTTCACTGAAATACCACTTTTCACCGCAGTGGAGAATCGCAACTGCTTTTTTAATGTTCCACAGGCCTGAGCTGGAGGAGGAGAGAAATGCACTTATACTGCAGTCAGCTGCTAATAAGAGACAACTAAAGGAAATCGAGGATAAGATCCTAGAAACGCTGCAGTCATCAGAGGGAAACATCCTGGAGGATGAGAGCGCCATTCAGATTCTAGACTCCGCTAAGATCATGTCCAATGAGATAACCAAAAAACAGCAGGTGTGGACCAGAGGCAAAACATAACATCTAGAATGTGTGAATCTGTCTGACATTTGTTAATCTAACATTCTTCTGTTTACTTGTTTCTCAGATTGCAGAAAAGACAGAGATTGAGATAGCAGAGTCCAGAGAGGGTTACAGAGCCATTGCCAAGCATTCCTCCGTCCTGTTCTTCAGCATTGCTGATCTGACCAATATTGACCCCATGTACCAGTACTCTCTGAGCTGGTTTGTCAACCTCTACATCAACTCTATAAAAGACAGGTGAGACATTATGAAGATACCAGCTGATTAATACACTTTAATTTTATAGACCCAAATCACATCATATATTATCCCAAGGCAGTTAACCTAACAATAAGATCAATACCTTACAATACAAAGAGAAAAACAACAGTTGCCACAAAGAGCGGACACTTTTACTCTGGAGAGAAAACAAATGAGTGAATATACATGGACATAAATATTCCGACCATTGACCTTATTCAGAATAACAATATTTCAATAGGTGATTTCATTGAGCATATTCTGATTATGACATTACGTCCTATGTTATTCCACCAGTTTTAAAATCCCAACCTAAAACAGTACATTGTATGATGCTACTTAATACTTAATATTTGTTTGTTTGCTTTTTTTTGCAGAAGCTCCCACTTTCTTTTATTCTTTCAACTTTTTTATACCCAGGATAAGCATATTTAACCAAAGTGCAACTATAGAGCAGCAAGTGAACACTGAGCCCTTCACTTATTCACCAAAGATTAAGCTTCATTTCAGAATTCTTTGCGAAGATAAACTATACACTGACATCTAGAGGAAACTTTGAGCTTATCGCTTAATTTACCTTAACCTTGTATTGGTCTGTGCTCATCTCAAACTTTCTGTGAATTGCTTTTATTCATCAGTAACAAGTCCAAGACCCTGGAGAGGAGGCTTCGATTCCTGATCGATCACTTCACCTATAATCTGTTCTGCAACGTCTGTCGTTCTCTGTTTGAGAAGGACAAACTGCTCTTCTCCTTCCTCCTCTGCTGCAATCTCCTCCTGTAAGTGTTAAAGACACTGTGGGACACTGGTTGAATTATTTTTGCTGAGTAGGATTTGATTCCAGCTTTTGTTCAGGTTCTCATATGATGATATGTGGTATCTGATATTGATATTTACATTCAGAGCAAAGGAGGAGATTGAGTACTGTGACTTCGTGTTCTTCCTGACTGGTGGAGTGGGCCTGCAGAAGACCCTCGCTAACCCTGACCCCAGCTGGCTGCAGGATAAGAGCTGGGATGAGATATGTCGAGCCAGTGAACTGCCTGGCTTACAAGGAATCAAGTAAAAAGCATCAAGATTTTCTTTATCATAACTTAGGTGTAACCTGTAGTCATAATGAATTTCATTTGACTACTGGAGGGAATCTGGGTTTATTACGCCTCTACACCGGTGTGATATCCAGTGGCCAGAGGTATTACGTTTTCTGTTTGACAATCTGTCCAATTTTTGTGAACATGATTTCTCAAGAACACCTTAAGAGAATTTGTTTACATTTGCTAAAAACGATCAGTTGGACTAGAATGTTGTGGTGTAAGGTCAAAGGCCAAGGCTGCTGTGACCTCACGGAGCATATTTTGTGAACAGGACATATCAAGAGCACCTTGAGGAAATGTCTTCATATTTTGACCAGTTGTCCTTCGGATTCAACTATTAATTGATTAAATTTCAGTGGTCAACTGTCACAGTGACCTCACATGAGTCTGAATAAAATGTATATAGACTGAAACTGCACTGGTCGGCAGAGATATACGATTGCAGTGTATTGTTTTAGTTTCAGGTGCACAACCTTATAAGAGCTGGCCGCAGAAAACAGATGTAAACAACCTTGTACAAATAACTCTGTCTTAGTGACAGTATTTTGTCTGTTGATTAATTAGCACTATTCATATTCCACAGAGAGGCTTTCATCAAGAGTCCGGGAGACTTCCAGCCAATCTATGACAGCAAGGAGCCCTGCAACACTCCCCTTCCTGCACCATGGTGTGATCGACTCAACGATCTGCAGAAATCAATCATTGTTCGCTGTCTCCGGCCTGATAAGATAGTTCCAGCTGTCACTAAGTATGTGACTGGCAAACTGGGGAAGAAATTTGTCCAAGCCCCTCCCTTTGACCTGAGTAAGAGCTACCTGGACTCCAACTCCACCATCCCTCTGGTGTTTGTGCTGTCTCCAGGAGCTGATCCCATGGCCAGTAAGTCACACTTTGACCGATGATTGTCTGTCAACACTTCAGATAATACTACCCTTTAACAAAATCCCTCCACAGGCTTACTGAAGTTTGCCAGTGACAAGAGCATGAGTGGTGCCAAGTTCCAGTCCATTTCTCTCGGTCAAGGCCAGGGTCCCATCGCTGCTAAAATGATATATACAGCTATGCAGGATGGGACATGGGTGTGTCTGCAGAATTGTCATCTGGCTGTTTCCTGGATGTCCACCTTGGAGAAAATCTGTGAGGACTTCAGTCCAGCAACATGCCATCCTGACTTCCGCCTTTGGCTCACAAGCTACCCTTCACCAAAGGTAAGGCACAGTAAACATGAGCATGCATTCAGAACTTTAAACAGCAATACAGAGATTTCATTTAGATGAAGTCCCAGATAAATAACTTCCTTTCTGATGTCAGTTTCCAGTGACCATCCTGCAGAGCGGGGTGAAAATGACAAATGAGCCTCCTACGGGACTGAGACTCAACCTGCTTCAGTCTTACTTGTCAGATCCTATTTCTGACCCCAACTTCTTCAATTACTGCCCCAATAAGGAGCCGGTGAGCAACAGAACCGGCTAATTTTCATTTTGTATACAACAGGAATTAACATTTCCTCATTTAATAACTGCATCACACAATGGATGTTTTCTGACCCTTGTATTTCTCCACTAGATTTGGGAAAAGCTCCTGTATGGACTGTGCTTCTTCCACGCACTTGTTCAGGAAAGAAAGAAGTTTGGTCCACTGGGCTGGAATATTCCCTATGGCTTCAACGAGTCTGACCTGCGTATAAGCATCCGACAGCTACAGGTATTCATTCAAAGATTGACTGGCTGCAGTTACTACCATTGCAACTATCTGAAATTGTATTTATTTTCCTCTTCAGTTGTTTGTGAACCAATACAATGAAGTTCCCTTCGAGGCCATAACGTATCTGACCGGGGAGTGTAACTATGGAGGCCGTGTGACAGACGACTGGGATAGACGTCTCCTGATGACCATCTTGGCCGACTTCTACAACAAGGATGTCATTGAGAAACCTTGCTACCCTTTCTCCCCTAGTGGTGAATACCATGCCCCACCTAAATCTATCTATGAGGACTACATTGAATTTATCAAGGTATAAACACTTTACATATATGGGTTTAAACATTGTGGCAGTCTTATATATACACTGCATATCCAACTGTGTAACAAAACCTTTGTTGGGTCATAGGAGCTTCCATTCAGCCAGCACCCAGAGGTTTTTGGGATGCATGAAAACGTCGACATTTCCAAAGATCTCCAGCAGACCAAGATGCTGTTTGATTCACTCCTGCTCACACAGGGCGGTGGCGCTAAAGGAGGAGTTACCTCCGGGAGTGACAACACACTCTACGACATAGCCAATGGCATCCTTACCAAGGTACCAAATGTAAAATGTCAGCAGCTTTAAGAAATCGTCAGCCGTCGAGTGTGGTCGTGCTCATGGAAACCTGGTTATGTTTGTTCCCCACATAGCTTCCACGTAATTTTGACATAGAAGCAGCTCTGTCAAAGTTCCCAGTGCTCTACGAGGAGAGTATGAACACCGTCCTGGTCCAGGAGATGGAGCGCTACAACACGTACGGACAAAGGGCTCAGTGTCACAACTTCAAGAAATACAGAACATCACCATTTGTTTTATATGACTGGATTTGTCTCTCCCTCTGTGTCAGGTTGTGCAGTACGATCCGTGTGAGTCTACAGAACCTGCTGAAGGCCATCAAGGGTCTGGTGGTGATGGATGCAGATCTGGAGGCTGTTGCCAGCAGTCTGATGGTGGGCAAGGTCCCGGAGAAATGGGCCAAGCGCTCCTACCCGAGCCTCAAACCCCTGGGCAGCTACATTTCTGACTTTCTCTCAAGATTGAAGTTTTTGCAGGTGAAACTATTTCAGCAAAGATACTAAAATATTTGCCCGGAGATAGGAAAACTGATTACATGTTTTTAGTCTCTTTATTCAAGAGTGTGGTCTTGCATTTTGATGCAGGAATTATTGATGTCATTTTCAAATTTTGTACTTTTAATATTTCACTCAAAACCATGTACGCACTCTCAAATAGCCCCTGCTTGTGCTTACACTCCGTCACTTGCACTCAGATTTCCTTTGCTTCAGCTCTTTTCTTTGCACTCATGCCTTGAATGTTTGTAATGTCTGGTCTCTGATTCCTCATCATTCAAATACGAGTTGCATTGTTGAAAATGAAATGTTACTGCCCTCGTTGTGGGTGTGTTATCTAAGCGTGTGTAAATAAAGCTGTGGAGGGAACAAAACCATAAAAGCATATTCATCAATATGATTAAACTGGAACTTTACACCGGTATCTTTCCCTCTGTGTGTCTGTAGGGATGGTACGACGCCTGTAAACCCAGCGTGTTCTGGCTATCTGGCTTCTTCTTCACCCAGGCCTTTCTAACTGGGGCGATGCAGAACTACGCCAGGAAATACCACATCCCCATCGACCTGCTCAGTTTTGATTTTGAGGTCAACTGGACAAACTTATAATAAAGCTTTTGTCTCCAACTCAAAGATCCTCATATCGTCTTGATGTGTACACTAACATGTGGTTATGATCTTACAGGTTCTTCCTATCAACGAGTCGGACACATCACCTGAGGACGGCGTTTACATTTTTGGATTGTTTCTGGATGGAGCTCGATGGGACAAAGAGCGGTAGATGTTCATATTTTTTTATAATACTAGTTACTGTATATGATGATTGAGAAATAAGAGGAGACATGACAAATGTTGATGATTGTTTGTCTCTATCATCAGAGGACTTCTGGCTGAGCAGCTCCCGAAAGTCCTGTTTGACATGATGCCCATCATCTGGATAAAACCCAGTATGTATTAACTTACAGATAAAATGCATGCCAATCATGTTTTCATGTGTCTGTCTCAACTCTCATTTTGTAAACGTAATGCATTTTTCTTTTCATTCATTATTATTTTGTGTTACTTTGTCCCTTCTCTCCCCCGCAGCTCAGAAGAGGAGCAGTGATCAGCCTCAGGATCTGTACGTTTGCCCTCTTTATAAGACCAGTGAGAGAAAGGGCACCCTCTCCACCACAGGCCACTCCACCAACTTTGTCATTTCCATGACGTTAACCACCAGCACACCCCCTCAACACTGGATCAAGCGTGGGGTGGCCATGCTCTGCCAGCTCGATGACTGAAACAAAACAACCACCTGGACAGCCATTTCTACTCTCAACCAAGTTCTAACTGACTATTAGGGGTTAGCATCTGTCCTGTGAGGGGTTGAGTCAAACAGGCAGGCTGTTGGGTTTGCTTAAGCCCCTATTCAGACCTGGTGTCAACATCCGTCCGACGGATGGCTAAACTGTTCTGCAAAGTGGTCGTCAAGACTAGAAAAGCTCTATATAAATGCAGACCATTTATCATCTATCTATCCTCCTGTTTACACCGACATACACACACGGACTGACACACAACAGTGTCATCAAACACATCTGTAAACTCAGCCTGGGTAAAAAGTAAATAATTTGGTCTTTGCGAACACAAATGACATGTGTGGTTATAAGCATATAGAGCAGGGAAGTGAGCTCTGATCACAAGTGGCCACAGGAGACATCCAGGATGCATTTGAACAGAAGAACTCAGAGCTGCCCAACGGTGATCAGATCTCTAACATAATGACCCTCAGGACTGGTAAACACCCACAGATTAAAACATCCCATTAGTCAGTAAGAACTGAAGAAGCCTGAACGAGAGGTGAAATGTCTTCAAGAAACACAAGCTAGTCCAGGCGCCTGTGTACACGACGTGTACAAGTCTTACTGTCACAGATAAAACATCATTATGGTTTCAACACGTATGTTTCCAAACTGGATCGAGCACTGGTGTGGATGTACAGTATATGGAGAAAACAATCAAAAACAGAAAAACTATTTTTCATAAAAGTTAATAGCTTCAGTTTAAATATATTGACTGGAGAGACACGTAAACTTTATTTTTCATGTAACAAGAATACTTGACATGATACAAACTGGTGTATCTGAGCTTGATTTTCTTGCTTGTATAAACTGCTGCTTCAGAGTAAAAACGATTCTCTTTCCCTACATGTCGGGGTCTCTATTCCTTTTCTCAACGTGCATCATTTGTCACCTGCTCGGCCTTTGGTCAAATGTGAGGCTGTGACCTGCTGCAACATCTCAAGATGTCAGGTTCCAGCAAGCTGAAGCCACATGCATGGGCAATGCAAATGAAAACTGCAGAAGGAATATTTCATAAACCACTAAACAAGCTTCGGAGGGAGAAACACAAACTAAGGTAATCAATCACTGAAAACTGCAGAAGCAAAACACAAATGGATCTTGGGAACATGACAGGAAAAAGTCCACTGAACCAAACTGAACAATCGACCTGTCAAAGACAAAGTGAAATACTGAGACTATGAAGACAAAGTGAGGCAGGAGCACAGATGAAACATGTGGAAGTGACAATGATATGAAATTAAGAGAGAGAAAAACAGGAAAGATCTTTCAAGATAAAACAGGAAACAAAGAATTCAACGTGCCAAACAAAGAAGACAAATCCTGAAATTGACACAGAGGGAAAACACAGTCCATTGCAGAAAAGTCCAAACAGAAAATCTTACAAAGAAGGTCCAAAATAGTCTTTCAATCATTCACAATAGGCCAGAGTCATGACCCCAGACTTATTTTAACACAACTCCATTTTATTTGCATGGTGCCAAATCCTTATTACAAATCTTCTCCAGGCACTTTACATAGTAAGATCCAGAAAATATGGATAAAGCCAAACGTTCCAACAACAAGAAATCACTTCCCTTTTAACTGGAGAGAGAGGAAAGGTGGTTAGGTTCAAGACTGGTTCTCGTAATAAAAATAGTTAGAGTGATGTTTATAGATGTAATGATACTATTAATACTACTAGCCTCCGCGCTTCTGGGACTTTATTATACAAATGTGTGCATTTGTTAACAAAAGCAATCTCAGGATCAATATTGAATATAAAATTATAAAACTATTTGAGGCACCGAATAGCATCTGAAACAACTATAAAAAAAAGCTAGATTTTTTTTCTCAGGAGTCTGGCCAAGTGTTTTATTTTTTTAAATATTTGCCTTTCTTCCTTGCTCTGAGTAAATGTGTTTACCTGCTGATTGGTGGTAGTTAGCAGTGGGTCCAAGTTGGTGGTGGCAGCAGAGACCCCATGATCTGGTATTTATAGTGGAGGAGATATAAATAGCTCCAGTATGTGTGGACACCGAGGAACCACACTGGTGAAAGATACGTCCACTGGAGCAGAAGGACTACGTTTTGACTGAAGGTAACAAACAGAAACATTGCATTTATTATTTTCTTTTCTTTTTATTTGTCCCTATAGTGACACGTCTCTAGAAAGGGGCTATACAAATTCAAGTTTATATTTGTATTATTATTAAAACTAGAGTGTGTATAGTGGAGCTGGAAGGCCATGCTGTTGCAGTATAGATTTAGCTGCTGACTTGTAGCTGTCGAATTACTGTGTCATGTTGTTAATCTCAATTCCACGTCATAATCTTTGTTTCTGGATATATATATAACACCCCATGCACAAAGTTTTCCTCATTAGAGTTTAGGTTTTTTTCTATATAATTATAAGTTAATAATCTTTTGTATATGATAATTGACACTTTGTATACTATTTGCAAAGCGTTTTACTTTACCTCCATAATTCTTAAGTGCTTCTCTTGTATGTGTGTTTTATGTACCTACCTACCTACCTACCTACCTTTCTACCTTCCTACCTACCTACCTACCTGCCTGCCTGCCTGCCTACCTACCTACCTACCTACCTACCTACCTACCTACCTACCTACCTACCTACCTACCTACCTACCTACCTACCTACCTACCTACCTACCTTTCTACCTTCCTACCTACCTACCTACCTGCCTGCCTACCTACCTGCCTACCTACCTACCTACCTACCTACCTACCTACCTACCTGCCTACCTACCTACCTACCTACCTACCTTTCTACCTTCCTACCTACCTACCTACCTACCTACCTACCTACCTACCTGCCTACCTACCTTCCTACTTTCCTACCTACCTACCTACTTACCTACCTTACTTACCTTTCTACCTTACTAGCTACCTACCTTTCTACCTTCCTACCTACCTACCTACCTGATTTAACATTTTATGTAAGATATTCCCAATTCAGCTGCACTATGCTGATGTTTATTTCTCCCTGTCAACAATCAATTGTTCTCAGGTGTCCGGTTTAACGTTGGTCTTTACTTTATCTCTCCAGAGGAACTCCTTGTGCATTTCAGATGACCACAAAGACAGAGGACGATGTTTGTCAATCAGATGATGACTTTGATGAAGATGAGGCAACACAGTATATAATTGAACAAAGTCTGGTTCAGTATAGGAAACTCAAAGGATTGAATCCGAGGTAAATCTCTAACCGCACAGTGTTAAACGTCTGTTTCTGTTCATTGTTAATTTAAATTCTTGTTATTTGGCAGGGATCTGAAACCCAGTAAGGATCCTGATGGGATTTTCAAAGCGATCAAGGAGGGTAAAATGTTGTATTTTTAAGCTAAGCTAAAACAGATTATTTATCTCATCAAATCATTGATTATTATATTGTGTCTCTAATGTGCAGGTGATGAAGATGCACTGAACAGACTGGCAGAGCAGCCAGAGACTCTGTCCAGAGTGGATGAGCGAGGATGGATCCCTCTGCATGAGGCTGCAGTGCAGCTCAATAAAAGGATACTAGAGATTATTTTCTCAGGTAGTTAAGTTAAAACAAAAAAAACATCTTTTTGTTAAATTCTGCCTATTGATTAGAGTGGTGTTCCAGCCTCAGCCCCGGGGGCTGCCCAATGTCGCTCTCTGAAGGGTGAGACGCCGCTGTTTCTAGCCGTGGTCCATGGAATCAGAGAGAACGCCACATTCCTGCTGCAGAACGGCTGTAGCCCGGATCTGCAGAACGACGATCAGGATTCTCCTCTCGTTGCAGGTATCTGACGGCTCATTCATCTGAACGCAAAATGCATCTCATTTTACACAAGATAACAATTTTTTATTTTTCTCTTCATCTCAATAATTTTGCAGCTATCCTTAATGACCAGTACGACCTGGCCACTCTGCTGCTCCGCTACAGAGCCACAGTGGACCAGACAGGACCGCTCAACAGGACCGCTCTACATGAATGTGCTTTTTTAGGCCTGGAGAACTTTGTCTACCTGCTCCTGGAGTCCGGTGCCGACCCAAACGCATACGACGTCAGAAAGAAGACGCCGCTGGCTCTGGCTGCACAGAATGGACATTTGAACGTGGTGGAGGGCCTGTTACAGAAAGGTCAAAGCCCAAATTCACAAATGACAATTTTTATTGTAGGGTTTAACAAGGTGCGACGTCCTCTGTCCTCACTCCTCAACAAGAATAACAGGAATAATGTAGAAACCTCAGAGAGCCACATGTGAGGATTCCTCTCCCAGGACGGACAGAAGTGCAACAGATGTTGTTTGTATCAAAACATATCAACATATTACATTAACAACATTCATAATAAAAGACGGTGTGTAACATAGAGGAAGAGTTGTATCAAAGGTTAGGAGAAGGTTAAGTATTTTTACAAAAGATGAAGGGAGCAGCGATGACAGTTGTTATAATGGAGGTATTTTCTGAAATAGTGTTATCAGTGGAAAATATTTTTCTGTATCTCTCTTTCATCACAATTTGAGTTGCTCTGACAATTTATGGTGGAAAAGTAAAGGGTTCAAACACAATTTGCATTTTGGCTTATTTAAGCTTTGCACAATATATTTCAAAAGTCATAAATCTGTGGATAAATGTTGTCAAATATATTAATTCTCCTCTTTTCAGCAAATTAAATCCATTCTTTTCCTCCTATGTTTGTCCTGCAGGAGCCCATGTGTGGAGTGAATCTGACTCGGGAACTATTTTATTTGTTGCAGCGTCGTCAGGAAACCCCGACGTCATCTCCTTACTGCTGGACAACGGAGCCGATCCCAACCGACCTCTTTACAGCGGCCACCTGCCAATTCACCGCGTGGCCTACCACGGACACCGCCTGTGAGGAGAAGCTGTAGCTGCTTTCACACTCGCACTGACCGCCGATTGCAAATGTCTAGTGAGAGCCGCCGGACTCTCTGAGGACATTCTGCGGGCGACTAGTTAAACGTCCAATGTCCACAGGCGACGATGTGAGAGCACAGCAGGAGATCCTCCTCAGAATCCACAGCATTGATGAAGTTTCTAACACGCGACAGATGCAAAGATACAACAAAACGAAAAATAATAGAAATATGTCCACCTTAAAGAGTGGTGCGACACACATTAAAGACACAAAAATGGCAAAGTTAGGGGCGAATGGTAAAAAGAGTCGATAAACAAAAACAAATGATCTCTACCGCAGAATTCATACATTACATCCTGCCACTGTCCGCCAGACCCCCCCCCCCACCCCCCTCACCCCTGTTGTGAGAATCTCCTTCTGCGTTGTTCACGTGTAAAAGGCAAACTCCGGAGATGGTCTGAACCAAATTCTGCTGACTACCTCTGCAGTTCGTGTCTGAAAAGTTTCAGCATCTTTTCAAACAGAGTGTGTGTTATCTAACGTGCTCTCCTCTCTCACAGGGCACTGGAGCACCTCATCCCAGTGACTACACTGGACGCTGTGAGGGAAAGCGGGATGAGTCCTCTCCACTCGGCCGCTGCCGGGGGTTATCCCCATTGCGTGGAGATTCTGCTCAAAGCTGCATACGACCCAAACTTCATGCTGCACTCGAGGGTGCGAAGCAACTACGAGGACGATCGTAGGTCGGCCCTCTTCTTCGCGGTGTCCAACAATGACCTTCAGTGCACCCGCCTGCTGCTAGAGGCCGGGGCCATGGTGAACCAGGACCCTATCCACTGTTTGCAGGTGGCTCTGAGACAGGGCAACTATGAGCTGATCAACACGCTGCTGAAGTTTGGGGCCAATGTGAACTACTACTCCCGCATCAACACCACTCACTTCCCCTCGGCTCTGCAGTACGCCCTGAAAGACGAGGTCATGCTGAGAATGATCCTGAACCATGGGTATGATGTCAAACGCTGCTTTGACTGTCCCTATGGAGACAGCTCCCACGACTACGCCCCCTGGACGACTTCCGTCATCAAAGACATGGTGGTGAGACGAAGCTGCTCCGAGAGACACAGGAGGAGAAGTGGAGGTGAAGACTTTCTTTCACACCGTGTCTCTTTGTGCCTTTCAGTTCTGTGAGGTGATAACCGTGTCGTGGCTGAAGCACCTTTCTGCTCAGGTGGTGCGCATCATGCTCGACTACACCGACCACGTGACCTTCTGCACCAAACTGAAGGACACGTTGGAGGAGCAGAAACAGTGGCCGGAGATCTGCCACCTTCAAAGTAAGAGCTGCCGTGAACCGTCTTCGGACCATTTATTTTTAACCTGGCAGCAAAAGTAAATTGTTGATGATTTATTTTGTCTATGCTCAGAAAACACTCGGAGCCTGAAGCACCTGTGTCGGCTGCGGATAAGGGAGCATCTCAACCGCTTGCGTCTGAGAGAACCGGCCTTCATCAACTACCTTCCTCTTCCTCCCAGTCTGAAAGATTACGTCCGCTACAAGGAGTTTGATGTGTACAGCAGGGGCAGCATGGGGAATCCCATGTGAAAACACACACACACTGATTTACAGCTCTCAGAGACAGAGGGACGAAGACAGTCAACGTCTGCTTTGTTGTTGTGTTTTATGGACTTAATACTTTGCAATATTATTGGGGGGAAAACTATATACTACTGTTATATACAGTGACAATTCAATTCTTTGTTTTAATATTTATTTAATATGTTGTGACATAAGGATATTATTACCATCACCGTAATTATACTTATTTTAAACTCAGGGTCTTCGTGTAATTAAATCTAATTTAGAATGTGAATACAAAAAATTGCTGAAAATATATTTTGTTAATTAATCATATAAAAAAAGCATGCATCCAATCAAAATGTTTATAAAGTCATGAAAAATACATAAAACGGTGTCTTTTTCTTATCATGTGAGGTGGAAGAAAGAAGGCTGTTCTGCCTCTTTGTCTCTACCTGGTGGTAGTATGCGGTATTACAATAGTGGTAATTGCTTCAACAAACCTTCAAGGGTTCCTTCTGTTTGTTCTTTCTGATGTCAAAAAGTTTCACCTACGTATCATGGACAAAATCCAATGTCCATCAGATTTCTCTAAGTTAATGCAGTATCCATCTCCACAGCTGGGTGGTGCAGATTCTTTGTCAGCCTAGCTAAGTTGGCAGCACCCGCTTGTGATTATGAATTAAAGTTAAAACAGATGGTTCACTGAAAAATGAAAATTCATTCATCTACTCAGCATTAGCCGATGAGTTGACATAAAGCAAATGCTTCCGGTAGCTTTGGAAGGAATTCTACTTTGGTGAACTTTGACCGGCAGTAATTGCCTCACATTCACATATGTGTGACTGTGCCTTTAGTCTGAAAAATAAAGCTAAAACAATTTAGAAATGAAATCATATGTATACACATCCAACTCATACCTTGGGTTTGAAAACACATATGCACTTTATGACGCGAGCACACACAAACACACACACACACACACACACACACACACACACACACAGGACGCATGTCATGAATTTACATAAAATGTATCAAATTTATTTGTCTGCATCATTGCGAGTCATACCTCATTTTGCTTATAAGAATATTTTATAGGTATATAATTGAGTTTCTTTTAGTGATAAAAATAAACACAACATTTAATTTTCAAAATCAATCTGTTTCTATATATTTCTTAATAGGAATGTCAGTGTAAATAGCAAACTACCACCATGTGGTCAAATTACAGCAAAACACACAAAATCCTAAAAGCACTTTTGGTCAAATAACAGTTTTCTAATAACATACTCTGATATATATTGTATTATTATATATGACATCAATTATCATGGTGTATAAAATGAAACAAAAGTGATCCACTTGTTGAGATAGCTTAAAGACACAAACACCACACAGGGTGGTGTTGACATCTAGGTCAAACAGTGGTACAGTACATGGACAGAGGAAGTTTCTGTGATATAACACTTGACGGCTAAAAGTGTAAAAGTTACAGTAGCAGTGAAAACATGGAGGAGCCAGAGCAGCGTTCTAGTTTTCTGTCCTCTGGACCCCAGCAGCAAACGGTGAACAGGCAGCGGGCGAGCGGGACCACCTCACACACAGGTCGAGTACTTCTGCACCTGGTCCCGGATCTGGTCCCGCACCACGGTGGCGTTTTCCTTCAGCTCGTCCAGCTCCACGCCCTGCCTCTCCATCCGCTGCTTGTTATTCTTTAACTTTTTCTCCAGTCCTGCAGAGAGGGACACAGGGGTCAACGTGGGCGGCAGCAGGAGGGGACTCTGCAGCTGTGAAACTTTAGAGTTCATTTAGATAGATAGATAGATAGATAACTTTATTCATCCCCAAAGGGAAATTAAGTCGTCATAGCAGCCGGTATATTTGAATACAATAAAATACAATACAATAGAATAAAATAAAAAATATTGAGGTAGAAAGAATAAAAAACAGAAACACAGGAATCACGCGAAAGTCAGACAGTGGTTTAGGCGACAACCTGAGAAGCAGTGAGACGCAGAGCAGCCGGAGCCTCCACAACAAATACAACTGTCCTTCATCAAATCAGTGGATCAGGATCATGGTGGCAGTTGATAGTGGATTATTACTACAACTAGACTGCTGTTTAGATATACAATATGCCTCCTCACATATACCTCTATTATTGCAATCGTCATTAGTGCTCACTTCATCTGTCATTTATAAAACCAGTGATACACCTCTCCATTTCTGTTAGACAGTGTTATTCTGATGATGTGCTCTGCTACACTCAGCATCTTTCTACTCCTGTCCGTCCTGGGAGAGGAATGTGACTCTCTGAGGTTTCTACACTTTTCTTTTTAGAAGTTTTTCCTCACTCTTGTTGAGGGCTAAGGGCAGAGGAAGTCGCACCTTGTTAAACCCAAGCAGGCAAATTGTGCTTTGTGAAGATTAGCTATACAAATCAAACTTGATTTATTGATGAATGACCCCGAACACTCTCAGACACAACAATGTTGACTAAGAATGTTACAACCTTTTTTATGTATGTATTTATTTTATATCCCATTTAAAACCGATTCCTTTACTTTGAGCCACAGGCCCACTCTGGGGATTAACCTTCTTATGACAATCATAATCATCTTATGATACTAAAATACTTTAAATGATACTTAGTTCAACATGTCTCAATTTCTTTGTCATGTCATCTCTATGGTCTGTCAGTGTGTAGGTGTATATATGCACAAACTGTCCTCTCTGTCTGGTTATTGTTCAGGATATGATGGGGAACATAACCTGGTTATTAATCCCTACTTGATTCTGACAGTAAGCAGGTTTCTGGTTATCTGTGCACTAGTTACTCCACATTCCACATTCGGTCGTCTGCGTAGTGAGCCGCACGAGGATGGTCAGTATCAGACTTTCACTTATTCCAGTCCTGAGCTGGATTGAAGCCCACATTGACATTGAAGCCACCTGTACACCCACACACACACACGCGTTGACTTGTGTCCGTCTTATTGGAAAATTCTTTTATATTTCTGAAGCAGAATATTAACTTGCTGTTGTTTTCAGAAAACAAGCAGACATATGTCCCTTTCACCTCACTCATTATCTCTGCCTCCGCTCTTCGTCTTCAACTCTCCCTCCCCTCAGAGCCTAAGGAAGTCTCACTAATGAGAGGAAGGTTACATGTTCCACTCTTTATGGGATACTTTAATGGATTTTTTGAGTTGTAAACTTAATTGTATTCCTGGCCCTTGCAGAGCCAAAGCTGATGTAGAGTCACCTGTATGAGACGTCTCTAAATCATCAAATGTGACAGAGTTGACACCATCTAATCAAAGTTCAGCAACTGTTACTGAATGGGAATCTGCAAAGCTGCAGCAACCAAACTCCCAAAACACCACCTTGTCCACCATACTGAGGAAACTCCACAGGCAAGAAGCCTCGACCTCATACAACATTTTTGTGAAAAAGTGTGTAACAAGCTAATTGGCGCATGTGTGTGTGTGTGTGTGTGTGTGTGTGTGTGTGTGTGTGTGTGTGTGTGTGTGTGTGTGTGTGTGTGTGTGTGTGTGTGTGTGTGTGTGTGCGTGTGTGTGTGTGTGTGTGTGTGTGTGTGTGTGGAAGGTGTGTCTCAGCTCGGCCAAACATCACTGCATCGTAAAGGTATTTGATTCAATTTCCAGGGAAAGACACTTCCGTCAAACTCAAAAGATCTGACAAGTACAACCACATTCTTACAGTAAATGATTTACAGAAGAGAAGAGGTGAACTGTTTCATTAAGCTAAAAAGCAGTTTGCAATCTCGCAGTCAAACCACACTAGCTAATGAAAAGCTTGTTAAGACGGAGAGCAGCTTCATGTACTCACGCTCGAGTTGTTTTATCCCGCTAGTCGCTTTGTTTAAGAGGTCGTCAGCCTCCTTCTTCATATCCTTCGCCTGCTGGTTGACGCTGTTCAAATCTCCACCACCAAGAGAGTCCACCTTCATCCGGAGCTCACGGTACCGCTCCTCTGTGTGATTGAGGTTCTGGGAGGAAACATTAAGATTAAGATTAAGATACATTTATTTATCCCACACACATGCACAGACATGCACAAGCACACTCATGCAAGGGGAAATTTAACCTCTGCTTTTAACCCATCTGGTGCCAGACACACAGAGCAGTGGGCAGCCATGTACGGCGCCCGGGGACCAGATGTTGGGGGAGTAAGTTGCCTTGCTCAGGGGCACTAGACAGGGTTGGGAGAATCCTCTTGGATTTTTTGGAGAGATCAATCCAGGTTTGTCTTTTTGTTGTTTCTCCGTGGAGACGAACCAGAGACCTTTTCTGCCCATAGTCCAAGTTTCTGCCACTAGTCCACCGCCTCTCCCAATCACATCTTGTTACATTTTCACCTTATTTATTCTAAATAAATCTTGGTTAAGTCTTTGCTATTAATTATCTCCACTGTGGCAGTCTGCCTGATTCTAATTTCTCCCGCCATAGTTTCAGTTTGTTACACGTCTCATGATAACAAGAGATCTCTAACTTGGTGTTTTTACCGTCCATGCAGACTGACAGGCCTCATGTTTTCAGCTGCAGCTGTGAGCATATCCAAAAGGAATGCAGTTCTCTCTCTTGCTGAGATGTTGTTAGTCTGTGTCCCTGTCACTCAGGATCTGCTGTGAGTGACGTTTGAGCACGTGCTTGTGCACCCCAGGCTATCCTTTCATACATAGTGGTTAACATAAAACCACAACATATCCGGTGCTTACCCGCTCCAGTGAGGACGCCATGTGAGTGGCGTTGTTAGCCAGGGCTTTGGCATTTTCCGCCATCTGTCTGTTCTGCTCTGTCTTGTTCCTCAGAGCTTCAACCCCCATAGAAAGGTTGCTCAAACGCATCATGACGTCCATTTGCCTCTCATCCAGCTGGTCCAGCCTCACCTCCACCTGAGACAAAAGCACTTATTACTAAAGCAATTCGAAAGAATGTACTCTTTTATGTTGAAAAGAATAAAAAGCCTCAATTAAATTAAGCACTTTACAGGCAGGAGTCAACGGAAGGACAAAGATGGAAGTGCACCTGCAGATTGACACATGGAGGTAATTTCATGGCGCGTCCCGCTTTACCTCAGCAGTCGCCTCCCTCGTGCTGTTCAGGTTATTGTTGGCCTCTTCCAGGGCCGTCCTTGCTTCCTCGATGGCCTTTTCAGACACTTCCAACGCCTGCTTCGTGCTATTGACTTTGTCCTTCACTCCTTCTGCTCGCTTCCTGCACAACGTCACCAGAGAAAACAGAAAAAGGTTGCAATTGAGACATTCATGTGATAAATGCAAATTGTCATTTTTGTTTGTTAGTTTCCTTTTGAGTTAGAGGTTTGGTAGTCCAGTTGTCAGGGGGAAGTTTCTGCCTCCTACAGCCTGGGTCTTATACATGTTTTGTTATTTTTGGCCTGGCCTCCTCACTCCTATTGGTTATTTAATGGCACTTTTCTGTTAATACAATAATTTTGCTTTTTCTGGCATGGCGTCCTACTTACGTGTTGCAGTCACTGGGTGGAGCACAGTGAAATTCTGACTCACACTATTGCCATTGAAGAAATTCATTTTGTGATTATTTTTTTTCTGCATATTTAATAAAAAAGGAGCTGTTTACTCCAGTCTGTACAGGAATACTGCAGCAATATTTGAGTGGAATTGAAAAACTGTGTTTAGTGTTTTTCACAGTAAAGTGTGACTATAAACTACAATCTGACAAATTTTTGCTTTGAGGTTGGATGCTGAAGAATGAAATGTTCTGCTAGTTTTTGCCGTCTCTTTCACATGCTTCTTCTATCAGCAAGCAAACATAGTTTATGGTGAATGTGGTCACTGTTTTGAGAAACAGCAGGATTACTTACTTGGCCTTTTGAGCTTCCTCAAGCAGCTCCTTGGCTTTGCTGATGTGCTTCGAGGTTTGGTTGACAATGTCCTCCATGTTGGTGAGGTTGGACAGGCTGTCCTTTATCCTCATGACCATGTTGTCCAGTGTGGTCTTGTTGAACGGCAGCTGGATTGCCAACACCTGCAGAGCCACTTTCTCTATGCTCTCTGGATCGGCTCCCTCCTCTGCACAACAGGGAGGAAGGAGAGTCAGCAGATGCAAAATACAGAAACACTCAAACACCACATCATGCTGTACTTCTCCTCCTGCAGGTGAACTCAGTTTAGCTGATTTAAGATCCATCTTTTAGAAGAGTTACCAGTTGAACTATGATCGACATACCAGTGAGAAAATCTCTGATCTTCTTAATGAAATCTTTGAGCTTCTTGTTGTTGTTTTCAAACTGGTCTTTCTTCTTCCGGGCTTTCTCCAGCGTGTTCATCGCCTGGTTCTTCACATCTTGCGTCAGAGAGGCGATGTCCTGGAGCTGGACACAGGAAACCCAGATGTCAAGTCAACAAAGAATCATACTTTTTTATCGTTTCAAGTCGTGGCAGATTTACAGAATGTTTGAAATTGTTTCAGTACCTTTTTTGCGACACCCTGCAGCTCCTCATTGGCAGCGTTCAAACCGTCTCTGGCGAGCCCAGCTTGATTAAGAGCAGCAATGGAGGCGCTCACCGTTCCGTTGCATCCGTTTCCTCCACACACACGATTACCCTGATCGTCGCGGCAACCAGCACCACCACACTGGCTGTCTGAGCAGCTGCCATTTACGCTGTCATTGCTGTGACCACCACATACCTGAAGGTAGAAACAATGCATTATCTCTCACCTTGAGATCATCAGGTCAGTCAATAAGAAAATAAAAATAAAATAATAATGTAATACATTGATTTATGGGGCCACAATGCAATCAGCCCTCACCTGAAGTATAAAAGTATGTCTGGTTGGTTAAAACAATTCCTGCCGCTAATACATCCAGTTCATCCCAATCTTTCCCTGTTCTCAGATGTACCCGGCGCACCTTGTCATGCTCCCTGTTCACTAACCACACACGCAGTGCGTTGACTAGTGATAGCAAATGTATCCACCACAGCTTAGCCATAGTTTTAAAGTCAGTGCAGACAGTGTGTGTCAAACTAAAATCCATAATCAAGGCTAAATCATGTGATTATCTTCTTTTTTTCTTTAATTCAGTTTACCGGATACTTTCAGCTCATTTCAGACCGTCCACTCAGGTGTATCTGTGTGTGTGATTGAGTGTTGCTTCCGTGACCACCCTACACTAGCATCTATGTATGACTTAAGGCCACTAGATGTCACTGTAACTCTAATAAATTAAGAGTTATTTGAAAAAAAGAGCGCTGTCTCATCATAAAAATACACTGACTATATTCATAACAAATTGGACAAATCAGTACTGTAGTCAGTTACAATCGAAAGAACAAAAGAAACTCTGTCTACCTTGTGGCTGAGGAGATGAACCTTCTCATCCAGGTTGTCAGCCTTCTCCTGCAGCTCGTTCAATGACTTGTTCTGAGCAGCCAGAGAGCGGAGGAACTTGTCTTTATTGGCATCCAGCAGGTCTTCAGTAAGAGCGCGGGTTTCTTTGGACTGTTCCACCGCACCGGGGGGGCTGTACACTGAAGCGTTGCATTTCTCCTCAGCCTCGAATGACTGTCGATAGTACTTCTTGATTTTCTCAAACTGATCTGGGATGAGACAAGAACAGGAGTTGGTGTTTGACATTTATGATTGACAGCGAATTATTCATTAAATATTTACTCTTCTTTTGTTTGTTGTCATGAGACGTTGTGTATTGGGATTTAAAATGTTAGCTTGTCTGTGTCTGTGTGTCTAAAAATGTTGATGGAACTGAAAACTCTAAACATTTAAGATAGGAGGGGGGGGCATGAACAGTTTGGGTCAGATATTATGCCTTCACAAATTATTAATAATAACCTTTTTCCTTCCTAGTGTGTAATCTTGAAATTAGAATGTGTGTGCGTCACATTGTTGTTTAGTCTCACACCTATCAGACTTAAATGACCTAGCAACTATCAGAGGAGGCGTGAGATTGAGAGTGGCTCCTTGTCACTTCCTGGATTCCAATGCCAAAAGGTGGGACTATGCCTGCGCACCATCGAGGAAGAACCAAGGAAGACTTTGCCTCCTTTTTGACCAATCCTGTTCTACCTACTGTTATTTAAGGTTACAGACGCCAGCTGTTTGATGCGACTCAAGAGTTAATGTGTTGGATGCCCATTGTTTGGCTGTAAACTTTTCATACTTTTTCATTGCTTCCTGATAAATACTTGATTGAACCAACCTGAGTTCGGCTCTTCTCATATTTAGGATAAACGAACACGCAAAGACATGTGCCGTTGAGCTTCATTGACTTAATTGAGTTTGCTACCTGCAAATCCTGAGGTGAGGTAGTCATCGAGCACGCGCTGTTTGTGAGCCACAGTGGTGTTGATGTCCCTGAGTTCTCTCTCCAGATCATTCAGTGCACGTCTCAGGGCCTCCTCTTCTCCTGCTGTTGTATTGAGCTCTCGGGTGACGCCCATCAGACGCCCATCTGTCAGTGCAATCTCAGCCCTGGACCATAAAAAGTGGTGTATTTACATAAACTAGATTGTTTGAGAAGACATTTGTGAAGTTCCAAACACAGTTTGACATCCGCACCTGAGGTCATCAATGCTCTGTCCAATCAGCTGGTGGATCCTGTCGCTGTCCTCCGCACTGATCAGATCCTGCACCTGCTTCAGCTTCATTTCCAGTTCTTTGATGCGGGTGTCATTCACTCCTGGCGTGACCCCGCTCTCCAGGATCTTCTGCACGGTGTACTGGATGTGATCCACGTCCCGTTTGATCTGGCACACCGCATCGTCCCACAGCTGGAAGCACGGGTGACACCGGACACATTTTGGGAAAGCGTTCGTGAAGCCTCGAGCGCACTCGCCGCACTGCTTCCCCGCCGCTCCCTCCCGGCACTCGCATGCTCCCGTGGTTCTGTCACACTGGGCCATCTCTGAGCCCAGCGGATGACAGTTACACTCTGAATGGAAGGAACCAGGAAAGGAAGCGAAGGAAGACATTTCATTTGTATTCATATCGGAGATGTAGCTGATATGTTCTGAAGGGTTCGGAGCTTTTTTAAAGTCTGAAAATGTCTGTTAACAAGGTGAGTTCAAGTGATGGACACTGTGTGGGATTCTTTGGCTTTGAATCTTAGTCATCATCATTGTTTAACTTGCATTAGATTAATATAAGTGGAAAATCAGGACCTAGTACTACAGAGTAGTCTAAATCTCATTTTAATGATGTAATACATTATCAACCCTCGTTAAAGAATCTTTTCATTCATGTGCACAACGATCACTTGAATGCATTTGCTTTCACTGTTTTTTTACATACTAAAATGTTTTATTTTATTATTACTATTATTGTTACTTACAATAAAAACTTTGGAATTGCTTTACAACTTTGGAGCAGTGGCTACAATATAATATTATGGGGTAACTGCGAAAGTCCACAAAATCTCCTCTTTTGTTCACCACTCAAATTGTTATTCTGGGTCTTGGGTCAGAGCCTGTCAGAATTAAACATGTCACATCCTAATCAGAGGCCTAGGATGAAAGATACCAGAATTCCCCTTGAACTGAAAGGAATGGCAGGCAGATTTTGTATACACTGATGGACTGATGGACTGTTGTTGTAATGTCACTAAATATCACTGTTATAACCAGCTTAAAATCAATCAATCAATCAAATTGTATTTGTATAGCCCATATTCACAAATCACAATTTCTCTCATAGGGCTTTAACATGGTGCATTAATATGATGAGTATTCCTGTTCACAAGTGCTTTATGCTCTATGGTATTTGTTTCAGGGTGACTTACCTCGACACTGTACCTGAGGGTCGCCCCAGTGGAACTGCTCACACTCAGTGCACTGTTTGCCTCCAAAGCCTGGACGACAGTGGCACTGGCCTGTGAACTGTAGGAGACAGAGATAGAAAGAGAGAGAGCTTCATCAAGAATGATATGCAGTCAGATATGGATACAAAATAAAAAACAATACGAACAATTGATCATTTTGATTTTAGACCTGCTCACCATGTTGCAGTGAGCACCCAGAGCGTGTTGTGGGTCACAGTGACAGGACTCACAGCCTCGGTCCTGACCAAAGTTCCAATGGTTCGGAGCGCACTGGTCACAGTTGTTTCCAGCCACGTTGTCCCTGCAAGGACAGGCTCCTGTTTGCCGGTCACAGTGACACTGTCCATCACTGCAGGCAGACTGCATAGTGCCAGCAGTCACACAGGTACAACCTGACAGGAAAACAAAGAAAGTCGAATTTCCACACTTTGTTATTTGATCAAATAAAATAACAGTCTTATGTTAAATTAAACGTTCTTAGTTTATGTTGAACAGCAGGTCTGTTGAATTTCTGTGTTGTTTTTAGATTAAACAAGATGTACTTTACAACAGGGCTGTACATGGTCAAATTGCTACTGAACATCACATGACTGATGAGAGTCTTGGTCTGAACGTATCTACTTCATAATATTCAGGCTCAGTCACAGTGCCACCTAGTGGCAATTGAAAATGACTCTTTTTATTCTTGGATATACTCAGAGCAGGTTGAACATATAACTTCCAATTAGGTCAGAAAAGCTGTAAGACCTTGCTGACCTTCAGCAAATATTGTGAGTTTTCATCATTTGTGCTGTGTTGAATTTTGATTCTTTGCCATAAAGTATTGTAAATCTACAAAGTCCGATCTTGACCAAAGTTTAATAAGAGTTCCACCCTGAATACATGTACTTCTCAATTTTCTCTATAAAGTTAAATCTCAGAGAGAGGTTGGTCATTTATAACCCACACGTTTTTAGGCATACAGCCGGAATCTAACAGTACACAGACAAAGCTTTAGCTTCTAAGCCATCGAGAACAACTTTGCAAAGACAAATGTGCAATCATTACTCACGTCTGCAGTCTTTGGCCAGAGCGTTTCCATAGTAACCATGTTGACAGTGTGTACAGGAGGGGCCGTCGGTGTTGTACAGGCACTTGAGGCATTGGCCGGTCCTGGGGTCACATGACTCAGAGTCCTCGGTCTCAATGTTGCCGCTACACTCGCAGGGAAGGCATTGCCCCCCATGCTGGTCTGGATTACCATAGTGACCAGGGGCACACTGGTCACAGCGGGATCCTTGGTAAGAAAACAGAGAATATGGAACATGTCAGTTGGGTTCAAAACTTCTTTGCACCGATGTAAAACATTAGCAGAGTGTTAAACTCTGAATAGCTCACTGCAGAATCAGCCACAGTGATTTTGCCAGGCCTGGTAAAAAGTGATCAACCACAGACACCTCAGTGTCATAGCTTACCAGTGTAGCCTTGCTTGCAGTTGCAGATGATCTGGTTCGTGCTGTGGTCAGCCTGACAGGAGTGTCCATTAAAGTGATCTGAGCCGGGGTTTCCAGGGCAGGGGCAGGGCCGACAGTGTTCCCCTGAGCCAAGCACTGGGTTCCCAAAGAAGCCATCCTCACAACTAGGGCAAACGCGGAAAGGTATTTTACCACCAGGGGCAAAGGAACAGAGTCTGACATCTGATCTGAGTGTTAAAACCTTACCGTTCACAGAGGTGTCCAGCCGTGTAGTCCCTGCAGTCTCGACACTGCCCGGTGCTGGGGTCACAGAGGTCTGCGTGGCCGTTGCACTGACAGGGGCTGCAGCTGGGGAAGCCCCACTGGCCTGGTTGGCAGTCAGAGCACATCCGTCCAGTGGCTCCCTGCCTACACTGGCACTGGCCTGTAACTGGGTCACACTGGTGGCTCAATGAACCCTCAGAGTGGCAGTCGCAGGCTGGACAGGGGGAGGTATTTAAAGGGTTATTCACTGTTTCGCTATTGATATTCACTATTTGTGTTTTGAACAAATATAAAATGAATTATGTAGGTGAATTATTTATATGACTTATGTGATGTTTTTGAAATTACATAGTGTAATTGAACTTGATTCGATTAGTATTTAGTTGTGATTTATTCTAGTCAGGTCTCTCTTGCAAAAGTTTAGACTACCTGATAAAACAAATCTTACTTATTATGCTCTGGTCTGTAATTAAGTGCTACACCATGTGACAGAGTTAGCTGATCATACAGCAGACTCACCAGTGCAGCCATTCACTCCAAAGCCGTAGGTTCCTGGGGCACACTGGTCACAGTGTTGACCCATGACGTTGGGTTTACATTGGCACTGACCTCCCACTCTGAGGCACTCCCCACTGAGGGAACCCTGTGGGTCACACTGACAGGCTGGATACAATAGAGACAGAAAAATATTTTAAAAGCAGCGAAAACTTACTTACGTAGACTTGAGTTGTCAATGGATACGAACTTGCTTCCACTCAATGTGACATATGTACGTCTGTACTTACACAGAGCGCCGTCATGAATGATGGAGGAAATACTACAGATGAGTTTGGAGCACATCTCAGCCAGGGCAGGCATCGGTGTGATCATGAAGGAATCCAGACACATGTAGCGAACCATCTCCTCCCGCCGCTGCTCGGCCTCTAGCTCATTACCTTGGAAACCAGGAAGCTCAGTGTATTTGGGAATCAGAACCAGCTATGTAGATTTTAAAAAAAGAAAAGAAAAAGGAATCAAAGAAAATCCTAGAAGCAATAATAGTCAATGCAATAAAGTTGATACGCTAAAGAAATGAACTCATGCAGAAAGAAAAATTCAGAATTAAACAGTTCTTTTCAGAGGAGGTCTCACAAAAAGAAGATAAACGCTAATAGACATATTTGTGTGGTAGTGTCTAACCAATATTACCAACTAAATGCTACTGAAACAGGTTTGGATATAAAAACATCATAAAATAAAATGCATTTGTGTAGGTGTCCCTAAATTTGAATAGTTCATTCTTGAAATGTGCTTTATATTCATATTAAGAAAAAACAGTGATTACACAAGTGGCCAGATAGTGTAAATACTACACTGCTGAAATCTGTTTCCTGTTTAAAGTTCATTTACTGGCTTTAGTATCTTTACTGGGGTTTGGCAGTTTTTATAATCACTATGGGGAAATCAAATTTTGTGAAGGCTACCGCAGCGTGCATGTTGCCCGGTGAAATTAGCTACCTGAGACCAATGCTTCCTTTCAGGCCGAGTGACAGGTGGATAATGAGGGCCGTGGGCTGAAATTCATAGCTCACCGAATCAATAAGAATGAAGGCTGTCAGATGTCTGTGTGAGACACCGTGGCGCTGGAACCTAATTGCCACCACGTAACGGTTGCTGGGCTCGAAGCAGAATGGCCTGGGCATCTGGATATACCTGTTAAAATACACAAAAAGACAACGTTTGTCTGACTCCTCTCTTTCTGTTTCCACGGCCAATGCTCAATCACCATCGCTCCCTGTGGAAAAAGGTAACATTCATGTAGCCTATGACGTTACAAAGCCACAGGGTTTGTACCAAGGTCCAGATAAATGTTTTTTGTGAATTGAATGTCTAACATCAAGCTTTGCCTACTGCATATTGAAGGAGCCCCATGTAAGTTTAATTATATATTACATTTTTAACATATATATATTTATAGTTTTTTAGGGATTGTAGGCATGCGGCCTCATGCCCTTGCTAACCATTAAGTGTTAATATCCATTGTACATTCTGCATGTAGAAAAACACAGATAGATTAAAAGAGAAACCGATATAAAACTAATTTTGCCAATATACATGCACATGCACCAATACATATGCACTTTTGCACGTATACATAAGATAAATGAGGCTGACTGTGAGTGTAAGTTAAGTGTTTTAGTTTATTTATTAGATCTTTTTTTACAATTTAGTATTTTTATCTAATATATGTTTGGATATTATTTAAATTAGTTCAATGACTATGACACTGAAATCAAAATCATCAGAAATAGCACTTGCAGTTTTTAAATGAAACTGATGAACATGATATGTTAGTGCAGTGATTCTCAAACTGTGTGGCTATGACTATGACATAAATCAAGATCTATCTCACAATGTTAAAAATAAGTGGTTCCCGGTCCAGCTCCTTTGTATAGAGCCGCAGCAACATTTAGTTGGTCCTTTCTTGGCCCATGCTTCATCCCTTCACGAATTCACAAAAATCTATTGTGCATTTTTTGCGTAATCCCCAAAACAAAAACAAAAACCATATTCTTGCAGAGGTAAAATAAATAATCAATACACACACACACAAACACACGCTCACACTAAACTCACACTCGCACTCGCACTCACACTCACACACTTACACTCACACCTGGAGTCCTAACAAGCAGGAGAGACACAGATATTGTGTGACATGTCACATAAGAAGGTCTGTGGGTGTTAACACGGGGTCACACACATCATATTCTTAGGCTCAGACTCTGACGTTTCATGGGCCAGGCTGCACATGGTCTGTTAACACACACAGTCACATACGTTAAGTTACCAAACCTGTCCAGGTGAATGTAATACTTTCACAGGACCATGGAGGTTATGTCTGTGTGCACCAGAGGAAATTATTAGAAAATGGATTGTTGTTGGATTGTTAGTTTCTATTTCATGAAAGAAATATTAATGAGTTGTGCTCCATTCGTGTGGAAAACTGAATGTGTTGTTAAAGGGGATGCAGAAAGAAAACAGCAAGGAGGCTAGAAACAGACTTAAAAATAAAAAAAAATAAAAAAGTGACAGTATATTGTAGAACATTTTTAGGCGCTCCAGAGCTTTTACACAGGATAAGAGATGAGAACATTCATAACAGGCAGGTTTAGAACAGATACTGCACTAGGAAATTAATATCTTACACATTATATTATAAATTATTCTGTTTAAGAGTATTTCTTGTGGCTGTGAACAATAGTGATTGCTTGTTAAGGTGTGATCGAATTGCTGTCGGCTGCAGGCTGGGTGAATGACCAACTTTTACCACGGATTGTGCCTGAGGTCTGACTACTGCCAGCCCTGCCAGACATACAGGCCCAATGGACCCCAATAGCCAACTGTCCACTTAGTGAATCAGGACCCTGGAACGGACAGCGCACACACTCAGGCCCCGGGACTCCGCCCCGCCCCCACTCACTCATTCAGAGACACACACGAGGTCACAGCTCGTTCTATGAGACCCAACAAATAAAGAAGACACTTAGAAACCTTACACCCCTGTCATGTGCATGTGTTCTTTTTGGTTGAGCTTTATCAACTTAGTAACAAAATGATTATATTTCAATTTATTTTTTCTCTATTATTGAAAAAGTAGAGACTGATGGAGGAATGTAGTGATAAAGGTCACCTTAAGTACTTCAATTAAGTTAAATTTAAGCAAAGTTATGGCACTATTTTTTGAAAAAGTGACAAATGTCACAAAAAATGTTTTTTTATTTATACAAATTCCTGAAAGTAATGTGGATTTAATGTTCATGTGTATGTTATATAAATACACACGTTAAACTTGGCCCATTTTGTCATCATATTGTTGGGGCAGGGGAGCAGGTGGGGCATGACAAATATTGGAACTCCAAAGTTGGGCATGACAGAAAAAGTTTGAGAAACACTGTGTTAGTGGCAGGATGTTCATCACTTCCATGTCTGACCACTGTGTTTAGGGAGTAGTCGCTGTTCACCAGGGGGAGACTTGATCCACCCTCCGTCTGCATTGGGCTTCCACCCCTGTTGTCTGTATTTTGGCCTCTCCTTGCTAATTGGTTTTGGCTGACGTGCCAACCACAGAAGAGAGCGGAAGCCGAGCTATGCGGTCCGCTGAGACAGGCGGATCCGGGCCTGGTCCGACCACTTAGTTCCAGATCAGTTCAGAGTGTGAAAAGCTTTTCATAGGGTTGAAATTAAAAAGTATTCATGCTACGGCTTTCCCTCTTCTTCATCCTATATCCTGTTCTCTGCTGCTT
This sequence comes from Limanda limanda, assembly GCF_963576545.1. NCBI lineage: Eukaryota > Metazoa > Chordata > Actinopteri > Pleuronectiformes > Pleuronectidae > Limanda > Limanda limanda. Next base: position 25,496,320 of record NC_083642.1, read on the forward strand.
AGATCTCACCACAGAGATGAATAACGTTTAATTTCGTCTGATCTGCAAAAATCAGTCTAATGTGTTGACTCTGAATCTGGGTAATAAGCTTTTAATATCATAAGCTCAATATGTAATCTGCAAATTAATTTATTAATTTGAGGCTTTTAGTGATCTTCTTGCTTAAGCAGATAACATAACTTCCTTAACAAGCCCTCACACTACAAAGTAGCATCATAACAACACTGTGATTTGAAATATTCTTTTTTAAATCTGAGTATCATTATTGTACGGAGAGTTATCAAGTTTCTTTGCTAGGATTAGTTTGACCTCAGAAAATACAATTTCTATAGCATCTGACTTCATTTTGCAATCGCTGGAGTTGCCCTCTGCTGTTCATTCAAGAGAATACAGGTTTCAGTCACTTCTGCATTGGCCTCATTTTTTTATTGTCTATGATAATGGCTCAAAATGATGATTTATATTTGTCTCAACTGTCATTGATCTGATAATGAATTTAAACAACTACAAGAGCCAAGACAAACTCTGTGAACCTGGGCCAGGTGGTGGGGTTGGATGTAGAAACGTTTGTGCCAGAATTTACTTTTATCTGCTTGTCTCCAAAAGGTCATGTTATTTTTTCATTATGTAATCAAAGCTGCTGCTTTCTTTTCATAAAGCTGTGGCTGACTATTACACAGGCTTCCTGGTATGTTTGCCCTCCCAAAGGAAAACCAATAGGAAAGAACTACAGTGGAATACAAAATAAAGACAAGCCCAACTCACACAGTTGCACACAAGCCAGGGCAAGTCTAAGTGACAACAATGCAATGATGCAATTTTTTCCTGAGCTGTAAAACAGCACAACCCAGATCAACACCTGTGAATGCTTGGACAAATCCTTCAGCCCTTCAGCGACTTGAATAAACCTACAGGCAAAAATGGTGTTAGACTTATACACTAACACACACACACACACACTCGCACACACACAGACACACACAAAAGTTTTTGTACCTATTGCGGTGTGGCAGTGTAACAGTGTAGAGCAGTTCAGTTGGGAGAAGGTTTCCACAGCGGAGACTGGAGGGTAGCAGAACTGAAGTAATACTGACAACGGCCTCCCAGTCCTCTGTCGACTACACAAACACACACACATGCACACAGAGAGAGAGAGAGAGAGACAGAGAGAGAGAGAAAGAGAAACACACGCTTAGTTCGGAAGTCCTTCATTAATTAGCAACATGAGTCTACATGGGGAGGTCATGTAGGTCACGCTCCCCCCACCCACAGACCTCGGGTTCGTAGCGGATCATGATGTCGTACTCCATGGCGTAGGGGATGTTGTCGATAGTGAAGACCAGGCCAGCACCGTCTTTGACGCGGGCGAACCCAGGTCCTGTCCACGTCACCATGTGGCTCGGAGAGTGCTCTCTGTGAACGGTCCTCACATCCGGCTGAGAGAGAGAGAAAGAATTAACAAAGGTTTTACCATTTCTACTTTCCAATCTGTTCACATCACGACTCTCTTTTAATTATAGGTTCATGAAAGTCTATAAAGCAGCTTTTATGAAGAGTCTGCTCAGTTACACGTACAATCAACAGTTTGAATGCTTTAAAATTGTAGGAACTAAACTTGACATGGTGACATTTTGTGTTATAGTGTCTATCCTGGTTTTAAAATGTTACATATGAACTTAATTCATTATTTGTGTGAGATTTACCATTTGTTCCTCTAGCTTGTTTGGACAATGCATGACTCATTCTTGACTCTGTCTCGGCGGAAACTAATTAATAACATTCTATTACTCAATGACAGTGTTCATAATTACACTTTTCAAGTACTCTACTGGAGTATTTTAATTTAGAGTTGCTTTGTACTTCTATTCCATTCCATTCCAGAGGCTAATTTTGTTATGTAACTATTGGTGGACAAATATTTACTTAAGATAACAAATAATATCTATATTTTATAACGATTCTGATTGAGACCTTAAAAAAAAAATGGGGTATCCTGTCAAATGCAAGTCTGTAAGTTGATAGTTCTTCACTTAAATACTTCATTTCAATAACTGAATATAGCTTTTCCATATTTCATAAAAAAAGCAAAGGTTAGAGAAAAACAACAACAAAATTAATTCACCTTTTTGAAAAATGATTTTCTTTTGGACTCTGAGGCCGTAACTTGGAAATAAGGGAAATTAACTAGTTAACTATATATAAAGTAATTAAAACCAGTTTCACCATGAGCAGATACAACATTAAAATGCTCAGTATTTACAATTCAAAAATGTAATATGTTTTACTGTATAATTCACAATATTTGTACTTTGATACTTTAGTACATTTAGCTGATTTCACTTCTTTACTTTATGTCCCTTTAACAAAACATCTGAATTATTAGTGTCGTCACCACTAGCAGATATTCAAACTATTTATCGAAACTAGTGCAAATAATTTCGACCATTCCTTTTTTTAAATCCGGGAGAGAAAATGGTTCCGGTATTTTGATACACGCTTTATGACACACAAACATTGATCTCCAGGATCTATGCTGGTATTGAACATCATGGGTCTCCGACTTTATATTGTCAGTGTCAGTGTTGGTGGTCCTGTCTCCAACACTACACTCAATATACACTACATATTCAGCTTCAAGCTTGACCAGATTGTGCTGACATAATTAACTTGACAAGCAAGAATTTAATTAGGGAAAGTGACCTCAAACTGCAGAGAGGTGCAAATAGCACATGACTACAAAACCTTGACAATGTCAGCCTTAGAAAAGTTGCTCCCTATGAAAGTATTGCATGTAGGCTGTTGTTACTGCTATGTCTAATTCAGTGCATTATACCATTAAAAACAAAGGTTTCTAAAAGGAACCTTATAGGGAAACGTACTGAATACTTTGTTGTTTAAATTCGAAATTAAAAGCTATTTTCAGACATGCCCTTTCTCCTGAGTTTTCATTTCAAACATGCACATCAGAGCGGGGGGTTCTCTGCACGGACTCGTTCACAACACCAACTAATTCTACACAGGTCTCAGGTGAGCAGTGGGGAAGCGAGCAGGGGCAGGATGTATAGTACTAATGACACTGCTGAGATCATCTGTTTTGTTCTGAAATCAACTTCTGTGGACTTTCTGCACAGTTTATAATAGCTGCAGGAACTGCAGGAGGCTCTCGCTCTGACATTTGCATTCATACAATTCTGGAGTTCAGTTCCCGTCTGAAAGCAACTCAAGAAGCCAACTTCAGTTATTAAAAGACATTCAACCCATGAGCCAATTAATCCCATTTCAACCTGTGATGAAGGGGCAGGGATCCAAAGCCAAAAAGGCTGAGAACCACCAGACTTCATCATTTATATCCACCTATCATCTACAACCTTCAGGACTGTTTTTGGAAAGAAGTGTTCTAACTTGAACATGTTCTGTGTCTCATCAACCAGAAATTAAACCAATGTATCAATCAAAGTAAATATCACACTGTCTGTTGAAGCTGGCGGATCCGTCTCAGCGCCGCCCGATGCTGCTGCGAGTTGGAGATGCGGCGGTGGCGGCGGTGACGCCTCAGTTGGTTGCTGAGGTGCTGAACACAGTCGGTCTCTGCCTGAGGACGAACTTTGCCCTGAAAGGAAGGAGGAGAGGAGAGGAGAGGACATGGTTAATCTTTTACTGCTTTCTCATTCACAAGTGAAAATGGCAACATGGAGCAGAGAGACTCATGCTGTGCTGAAATTACCAGAGTGTTGAAGAGGAACAAAAATGTGAGTGTGTTTTTCTGTGTGTATCTTGTGTGTACAAAGCAGCAATAACTAATTGAGACAGGTTGGCATCTGTTCTTCTATCAGGTGTTTATTTTTATTGGGTTTTTAGCTGTATAATTAGAATTATGCAGGACCTTGACTCTGAAACTCTTTTTATGTCCTTCTGCACATACACTCAATTTCCATCCAGTCTCAAGTTCACCCCCTGAAGAGCCAAAGACGTCAAAATGTCAAAGACACATCTCCTGTTTCTTAGGGTCTCGTGTCACTGTTTTTTCTAAACATTCTGAAGTCAATACTTGTCTTTCTGTCAACATTCCTGTGGCAGTGATGTTGCAAGGCTAAGAGTTGCCTGAGCTTGCCCGGGGGGCTGGATGGGGAAGTGGAGGGGCCAGAGGTGGGGAGGTCTATTATGAGTGAGGATGGAGGCGGGTGAAAGGTAGTGATAAAGACTGACAGAAAGAGGAAGGAATGTGAGAGAGCAGTGATGGCAGAGGATAGAAACTAGGATGGTGTGTCGAACTGCAGGTGAGATTAGTCAGTGACAGCAGGACAAGGCTTGTCACAGTGTTGGGCTCTGTGTGTGATCATGGTGGATCATGGTCACCTTGAGTTAAAGGTGAAAGTGTGAGATTTGTACATGTGATATGTTCAATAATAATAAACTTGGACGATATACGACCAGTGCTCTGTAGCAGAGGTGGCTGGTACTTTTCAGCATAGGTGACATTCAGCAGCGAGTTGTTTGCTAAAATAGTTGTGGCCACCACTATGATAATGAAAACTGATTCCCCAGTTTGGGACTGTGCGTACTGAGTTGAGTTTTACCAAACTCTAAACAATCTTGAACAGCTCTTTGTGCTGCAGCGATGTTTTCTGCAGTTGGTCTTTACTTGCTGCCGCTCAACCACTGCAGGTTACTTTTACAGTTTCTGAAAGAAAGCCTCAACCAGCAGTGCCACAGGCCAAACAAATTGAACTTCTCTGATGAACTTGGTCTGAATCAAATCCAGACAAATCCAATATGTAGGGATCTTGTAGTGAGGATTCCGCTGATCATTGTGAACTGGCGAGTCATTATTCAAACTGGTAAAAAAATTTAATTTGAACAACATTATATAAGATAATATTATTAAAAAGATGTGAATCATGAATAAATATGACATTATGTTACTTATCTGAATAGAAATTAATCAAGCTAATCTGAATGGATCACTTCCTTATGTTTGACAGATATGTATAGACAGCCATAATACAATTTGAGTATGGGTTATTGAAATATAGTTCAGGTAAACTCTAGACAAAACTATGCACAGAGTTCTCCACCACACTGGAGAGACAAAATGTGTGCTTTAAAAAGTTAGGTTTTAAAAAGTGGGAGTTGTCTTGTCCGTACTCAACAAACATGATTTTATTCATGCTCAACCTGCCTTGGTTTTAGAAGAACGTTGTAATATTCTCTGCTGCCAGAGAGGAAATCAATTCAGCATCTTAGCATGATCATCTAGTATTGCTAATGCCTAAGTTCATTGTGAAAAACAATAGGCCAGCATGTGTTTGTATAGATATACTAATATCGGTCAAACATTATGTGAAAATGCATATTTTTTTGATGCACGAATGTCCTAAGCAAACAAACACACCCCACCCTGACCCCAAACCCACACACAGAAGCCGACCCAGTGCCTAAACCCAGAAAAAGCATTTTCAGGGATGATGATGATATTACACCAAGATTCATCACCTCTGCTTTTTTAGCACATTCCTCAAAATCCGAGTCAGAATGATATGAAAATCCTTCTGAAACAGTCATAACATCACATTATCCAATGTCATCAGATAAATTGTTGGAACAGCCTGTACAGTCTGTCTGAGCTACAAAACAGACAGAGGAAGATTATATCTACTGTGAAGGATGTTGAGGCATGTGTCTACGATATGAACCCATGTGGTCTGGGACCTGTTTCGTTCTTACTGGGATTCATAAATTCTTGAAACCTGGCATGATACTCCAAGCTCTGTGTCCAATGACTGCAATGTGAACTGTTCTGATCGACACTGTTCTGCTGCTCACCGGCAGCGCAGGGTCACTGGGGGAGTGTCCGGTGGCGTCTTCAGCCTCGTATTTGTAGTAGTCCAGCGGAGCACAGAAATACCCCGGCTGCACTTCTGAGCACTGTCGACCAATCAGATGCCTCCTGCAGTCACACTGGCCATTTTCCATCATGCACCTTAAGTAAGAGAAAACGGTGAATTAAAGTATATAAAGGTTTGAACATTTTGTTCTTTTCTCCATTTCTTTGCGGTCTTCTCTCAGGATCAGATTGAATGATCCAAACCCTCAATTCAAAGTTAATCAAATTAAATTATTTCATCATTTCATACGATCTATAAGACATATCAAAAAGCATTTATAATGAGCTGTGGCCTGACCAACCACGGCTGGGTCACCCAGGTGAGGGAGTCTGATGTTAAAAGACCCAAAAACACCCTGATATCATCACTGATGATGTGCACGGGGAGATGAATTTCCAATAATGATAAGGAACGGTTTCTGTCCGTACCTGTTGTTGAAGGCTCCACCAAAGTCACAATCACATTGTCTGCAGCCGGCCAAGTCGTTACTGAGCCCCCAGTATTCAGGCTGCAGGGAGGGAAATAAGCCTCAACATCAGGATGTACAGTGACATGTCTGAAGCTCAGTTGACCTAGTAGAGTAAAAACTGTATATTTCTTTATCACTACTTCCGGTCCTAAAACCTTATGTTCTTTAAAGTCTGAAAAAGTGGCTGGTGCAACAGCTCATAAAGTGATGAAAACAATATTAATTGTGATATAATTTCATTATTAAAATACGCAAAATGCAGCTGCACGTGCAACATTTAAAAACCTGACAGTTTGAGGTTCCCTCGTTCTCTTCCCTGAAAATACTATACGACTAACTCGAAATACTGTTTACTAATACTAATCTAAGGCTTTGTGCAAAATCGTATGTTCTAAAATCTACAATTAGCCGCAGATTGAAAGGAGAGCAGCTGTTACTCACCAAACACTGGTTGCAGTAGCGTCCTGTGACATATCTTTTGCAGGAGCAGTCCCCACTGATCTGATCACAAGGAGCTCCCATCATAATGATACCACGAGGGTCACAGTTGCAAGCTGATGGGAGAAACAAGCGCATGCACACACACACACACACATAGAGTGAGAAAATGCATACTTTAAATGGTGTGGTTTCAGTGGCACACACACACATATACATACGCTGGCAGCCTAGAGGGTCGTTCTGGCTGAGTCCGTAGTAACCCTCTTTGCAGTCGTCGCAGCGCGTGCCTTTCACATTGGCTTTGCAGCGGCACTGTCCCGAGATCATCCCCATGTCTGGGTCGGTGTGACTGTCACACACACCCCCCTCCAGTGAGCCCACAGGGTCACAGTCACAGGCTAGAGGTCATGTAAAGGGGAGAAATAATGAGCGAAAAAAACATCAGATAACAGCACTTACTATAAAATGGCTGCCACATGATTCTTCATATGGTGAGAATACACTCATGTCACAAAACACAGCAAAACGAACAAATATAGCAAATGAAAATGTCTTTCGATAAGTTACATTTGTTTTGAAAGCTGTCTGAAGATGATCTAGATGTTTACTGACTTGAAACCAAGTGAAGCGTTTCCTCAATGACACAAATTAATAACAATAATTATAGACAATAACAAAAACTTTAGACAAGAGCATGTTCTCTGTAAAATATAAAGGTTTCTCAAACCTCTGCTAGATTTCTATCTGGGAAAATCAAATACTAATAATGATCAATACTGGGTTTATTTTAGAAGCCATTATACTGATTCTAAAGTGCACAGTCCTGCAGAATATTGTTAAATGACTCACCAACACAAACCCGTGGATCCCTGATATCCCTGATCTGGTCTTGGGAGTAGAACGGTTTGCACATCTCACAGTTGCGTCCCATGGTGTTGTGCTGACAGTCATCGCACACTCCTCCGCTATGGTTAGCCGTGGCCAGATACACCGCCATGTCAAAGTGGCACTGGTTCGAGTGGCCGTTACAGTTACACTCTGGGGAAACAAGCAAGGAAAACGATGACAAGATTACTGTGACTGTAAGAAGGAACGACACCTTTTTAAGAGTTGAAGAGCTTCATTAATGGCCATCAACTTGTCTCATCGTCTTTTAAAGCAGTAGACTTCCATGAGCCGAGGAGACAGTACAATACAGCTTCTCAGGGAGGAGTTGCTTCTACAGGAGGCAGAGACTTACAGGACAATAGCATGTTATCAGTATCTAAATGTTTATCAATTGAGCTTTCCGGTTAACAGTACATGTACAATTACAATACAAGAAGGTGTGTGATAAAAAAACTGCTAACTGCAGATGTAACATGAGTTTTTTCTGTTTACAGCAAGAAGAATTTAAAAGAACAGGAACTCCCGCTTCTGTATTTTCCGAACAGGAGTCTGTACTACCTTTGCTGGCAGCTGGCTTTCTGTGAGTGCGGATATATGTGTGTGTGTGTGTGTGTGTGTGTGTGTGTGTGTGTGTGTGTGTGTGTGTGTGTGTGTGTGTGTGTGTGTGTGTGCGTGTCTGTGTGTCTGTGTGTGTGTGTGTGTGTGTGTGTGTGTGTTTTAGAGTAACAGTTGAAAAAGACAGTAACAGGCAGTAGTATTAAAATGAATACAAATAATTCATCATGTTTGTGTGTGTGTGTATTACCTACGTTGTGGGGACCTAAACTGTTTACACATTATGTAAAAAAACTCAATGTAAACTCAAAAAAGTCCCCATAACATAAATCATGACAATGAAGGTGAAGACACCTTTAAAAGTTTAGGCTAAAGTAACGAATTTCCATTTTTCGGAGAACTATCACTTTAAGGGTTAAGTAAGTAGTATCTATAGTTTTGTTGTATGTGTGTGTGTGTGTGCTCCACCTCTGCATGTGTGCGGGTTCTCTGCCTCCGCTGGTCTCCATGGCAGGTCATGATGGAAGTCTTTGCAGCGCTCACAGTTCAGACCCTCGGAATTATGTTTGCATACACAGCGACCGTGGATCTGTCCAATCAGAATGCAACAAAAATGATAAGTAAAAAGGTTGAGGTAGGCAAATCCACGGTTCGGTTCACAACATTGTTTTTCTTGATGGGTTTTATTAAATCACCAACATTTTAAACAGTGAAGAGAAGATCGCTTAAGAACACTTTGACTTGACTAAATTAAATGAAGTAAGGTGACAAAAAATCACAAAACAGAAGAAAAGTTATGAAACTTTACTAACACTGCAAAAGACAGAATACATTGGACTACAGAACAGGCATTTTCAGCAGGTGCAGGAATCTCTACAGAGGCATGTGTCTGCATTTCCTGGTCTTACTTGAAGTCACCAGATGTCAGCTTCTGGGCGACTTCTTTATGATGCTGATGACGGCAAAACTACTTGCGTTCCTGTCTTACACTCGTACGTTTCAGTGTGTGTGTGTGTGTGTGCGTTTGTGAGAGTGTGTGTGTGTGTGTGAGAGAAAGAGAGAGACAGCAGGAGATAAAGAGAGCCTACCGCCCATCACCTTTTTTTTACATTAACTTTTTTGCAACTACAGCCTTTGATGTTTCTGGTATGAATACTGTATTTCCTTGTGGTGGCTGTGGCTGAGGGTAGAGTGGTCGTCCTCCAACCTGAAGGTCGGCAGTTCGATCCCCAGTCTGACCCATCTGCATGCCGAAGTGTCCTTGGGCAAGATGCTGAACCCTGGATGGCCCCCCATAGAATAACAAAGTGCTGCGAATAGATGCACTTTATGAATGTGTGTGTGAATGGGTGAATGTTAAGCTGTACTGTATGAGTATGATGAGTGGTCATCAAGACTAGAAAAGCGCTATATAAATACAAAACCATTTACCATTTGTTGGAATTAGTCCTAAGTACTTAAATAAATACCAGAACTATACAGTAAGAAGCCGTACATACCTCTCTCTCTCTCTCTCTCTCGCTCTCTCACACACATACACTGGCATTTATGGCCATTTTCAAGGCAAACCCTATTTAAGAACATAACGCCAGCAGTAGCAGCTTCGCTCTGGAGCTGCAGCGTGTGGGGTTGGGCAGGTATATCGCGACATGAAACAATTTTAATTTCGGTCTCGGTTTGAGGATCGTTACAGCCCTAATAATTATAGTATTTGTTATGGAAGTTTTCTGGAAGCTGGTGAAAGGAGAACTCAGGCATCAGCACAGCACCCCCATATATCTTCCTCTACTTGCATGACCCATTCTAACAGCACACCCATAGAATTGCTGTCACTCTCTATGTTACATGTAGGTGTTCGCATCCTATTTAATAGTTAATTCTAAATATGTATTCCTAAATCACATTGTGTCCAAACGTCTTGCCACTGGTGAAATAGGCAAAAGAGTTGAAATTTGTGAGAGTTGAAGTTGGTGCCTCTCTCTTTGGAGTATCTGAGTTAGATATGAAAGTCACTAAACGTAGACACTACAATGAACTGTTGATTGGTCCTTTATCTATAACCTGACCTTTGGTACTGCTTGGAGAGAGAATGAGTATCTGTAGAACTTAGACAGGAACCATTCTCTTCTACAGATATAATATGTTATATACATTATATACATAATATATAGCAGCATACACAGTAATGTGTGAGGATCGTCAAAAATTCCTCAACAGTATACTAGTAAAATAACACTCTTGTGACACAGTCTGGTAACTCACCATGCCGTTTTCCCGGGCGTCAACCCCTGGCACCGGGGCGCACTCTGAGGCGTGACCATAACAGAAGCAGCTCCCTCTGACCACCAGCTCATAGATGGCATAGTAATATTTCTGCAGGACGTCAAACCTTCGATCCAGCAGGTCGTCTCCCAGAGTGTTGAGCTTGGTAAAGTTGATTCGTAGGTTGGTGATTCGCAGAAGTTCTGGACAGAGAAAAAAGAGACCAATTAAATCTGATTGTTGTATTATTCAATTGACATATAGGCTATGGAATCTGTCAGATAGATACTACACTGAGCTTCTAATGACTGTAAATTGTCCATATTCTGAGTTTGAAAGTCCTCACTGACCTTGAATGTCCAAGCTGTATGGGTCTCTCACATGAATGGCAGGATCCAGCACTTTATAAATAACCTTGAATAAAGAAGAGACATTTTCAGGCGGAGAGATTGAAGGAAAAATGAACCATTAGATACAGGGAGCACTCACTGCTATAAGATACTGTATCCTAAACATTATCAGATTCCTGTCTACAGTGAGAACCTATGGGGTTGGAGCTGAGAAGCACAGAAATGGGAGGAAAACTGTAAAGTACAGAGCCTTATCCATTATGTCTCTACCATCACCTCCACCTACCTCTCCATTAGTGGAGGGCTCAATGTCAGAGTAGCGTTCCTCGCAGATGATGTCATTGATGTGGTGAAGGCCATTGGAAGAGATGCCAGGGAAGGTTCTGGTACAGTTGGAGGCGAAGTATCGGTAGGGCCGCCATGTACGCCCGAAATCAGCAGAACGCTCGATGATCATAGCTGCAGGTCGGAACGTCTGAGGAGGGAAATGACAAAGAGAAAATAATATGGACTTAGTACGAAATAATTAATTAATAATCACATCAATCAGTAACATATGGACTATCAGAGAAAGATGACAGCAGCTTGTCAGGCTGATTTATCCGGACCTTTTGTTTAATTTTTGCCTGACTACAGATTCATGCCAAGTGCAGAGTGTACTTAACCAACACAGCCTACCATGCTTCAGCCTTTTCACAATTAAAGAAGCTGCAAGTTTCGTATGTTGCGATCGAGCGTTCCGTCGGAGCATTAGGTGTGTGTTAAGAGCATTACGTTTTTTTACAAAACTGCTTCGTACAGCTAGGTACTGATGCAACATATCTTTGGAAAGCTAAGATCCTTGTGATTCGATCAATGCAAACCATTTCAAGATCTGCAGCCGGTACAATCAACGTCTCAGTCAGACCAACAACAAAAGTGTGAAAGTGTGTGACCATGGTTACCAATGGTAATTTGGACTCTCCAAATTGAAACTGCCTAATAATGCACTTAGAAAAACATCTGTAAAATATTCATTCATGTGGTATTCAAATTTTATTCTTGGGCTAGTTAAAGGGACTCTTACCTTTGTTGCATTTTTACACTTTTTTTGGATAAGGTTAAATTGGTATTAATAAGGTAATGACACTCTAAAATGCAAGACAGACCCACCAGGAGTAAAAACAAACAATTATTTCACTCTCATAATATTTAGTGAAAACTTCAACTAATAAAATTCTTCGGACCGAAGGACCTTATTTGCCGACAGACCTGTCTGTTTGCTGCATGGACATGCAGGTTTTCCGTCTGCTTCTTGTGGCGCATTCGGGCCCGCGTCATCAATGTATATAACTTACCGGTGCTTCTGAATCCGAATCCATTGCTTTGGTAAACAAAAATTCACGTGCGTGCGCGGAGGCAGTAGGTTGAAAGGCTGCTTGTAAATAAAGTTTCTTCAAAAAAACACCGCGGATGGGAACGAGGGGGTGGGGCATTGGAGGAAGGCGGGATGATTTGAATGTGCTGTAATTCTCAAATGCAACAAAGGTAAGAGTCCCTTTAAGGCTTCATGCTGTGGTCCTATTGTGTTTTCCAGCTCATAAGTCCCAGCTAGAGTGCTCTGCAGGCATCTGTTCACCAAAAAATATTCAGGCGGAAATAAAAACCTTCTACTTCATTGTGTTCCAACTGCAATTACTCAATGTCAGTAGCACTTAGAGTGATTCTGACTGTTGGGGGTGGGGGGAGTTCAGAATGTTACCTTTCATTCAAAAAAGACCAAGACCATGCATGTACTCCAAATGATTCAAGAACATCTTTCAATTTACTTTGGCTATTCCTCAGACAGGCGTATAAGGCGAATTTTTCCCCGTCTCTTATCAGGATGTTAACATGTTTTTAAAAATGTGCAATAAAATTGTGGAAGCAAAGGAAAGTAGAAGAAAATAAGTGTTTTGTATACAGCTTTTACACCATGTTCAAATATATTATTCAAGACTTTTAATTCCTAAACTAATAAAAAGACACACGTGTCACGGAAAGAGGCGTGTTTGAATCATTTAAACATTCTTTCGCTACTTTCACTAAATCTTTTTTTTGCATAATAACCCCTCCAGGTTATAGTGGAAAACTATAGTGCACAACTGCCAGGGATTGGCTACATTGGTAATTTTTTTGGAGTAAAAATTCTGGAGGATTTTAGACAACATTTGCGAAAACACACACATGCATATAGGCACTCACGTACACATGCAAAAAAATGGCCGCTTACCTTAAACTTCATGATAAGGTGTGTGAAGTGGAATTCGGCCTCAAGGTTCAGTCTGATTCCCACGCTCTCCTCTCCTGTGGAGGAAATAACTTTTTCAATACAATTTACAATGTACAATTCATGTAGAGGTATCATCTCCTAAAGTCACTGTCTGATTTACTCACTGATTATAGTGATAACTCTTCAAACTTTCTTTACATTCATTCTCTCTCTCTCCTAAAGTAATATAAATCTTTAGATTTAGATAAAGATTGAGCTACAGTATATATAATAATAAAAGTATTTTTCATGATATCACTGCATCTCAGCTGCTTTCCTTGAGTAAACTGATAAAGACTTAAATTTATAGGATCTTTACCATCAAGAGGTTACTCTTAGAATCACAAGGACAACAAGGTCATCAAACACACACACACATACAGAGAGAGACACACACACACACACACACACACACACACACACACACACACACACACACAAACACACACCGTTGACAGACTGCCACCAGGTGTTGCTTCCACTGTTGTCCATGAGGTTGATCACGTTTTCAATGCGGTGGCTGTTCCTGTGGCGGTATGGGTCGTAGCGGTGTTGGGAGCTACACTCAAAACACTTGTCTGACTCCTTTTAAAGAGTAAAAGAAAAAAGTTAAATTGAGAGATTCTCAGAAATATTCAATATCCATCGGAAGTGAGCTACTTTCAATTACAACATCTTGGTATTATACTTAATGAATCAATAAGCCTCGATTGAAAGTGCTCAATCAATAAGATCCTCCTTGATTCCATTCTGTCAGCCTGGATCGTGTATCTTACAGTGTAATAGAGCTGTTAAGATTAGGCCTTTCAGCTGTCAAGCTGTATTGCCACCGTGTGCCAGTAGCACTTTGGAAAAAAAGCCAGAAAGAACTGGATTGTGTCTCCACTGGGTCAAAAGATTAAAAGGGAAGAGCAGTCAGATGGAGAGAAAATAAATCAATGAATAGGGGGAGGAAGAGAGGAGAATCTTATGAGAATAAGAAAGACAGTGGGAGAGATAGAGGCAGGAGTGAAGATATATGACAAACAACAGGCCGGTCTCTATTCTTGTGAGCACAGTGGTGCAGGGCAGATCATCGCCAAGTGCGGAGAGCCTATAATACCCCAGCTTGAGACCGGGACACTGCTTTCTGTGGCAATAATGATGACTAGCAAAACATTCAGTATTTTCAGAGATAGTTGGTGAGATGGTGGTGATGACACACAGATAACGAGCAGCAATCTCAAACACGATCAAAGTCCACCACAGTGATTTGTAACCCAGGAAATGCATATGCAAGAGTGGAATGGTGAATTCAGAGTGTGAAGGCAAAGAGCATGGGAACAACACAACAATGTGGGGACCAAGGCCAAGAGCAGGAGCTTGGATGACGGGCTGAATGAAAGTAGTTCAAGAGGATGATTTTGGTGAAAGGAAAGAAATAGGTGAGATACGTGAGTATGCAGTGAAGAGGGCTTTCAGCAGAGGTGAAGGACGAAGAATGAGATGGACAGAGAGCGAGAGTGATGCTGAAAATGTTAAAGGGGGGGGGGCTTTTGAGAGGGGGCCACAGAGAGGGGAGCAGGGAGGGAGAAGGAGGGCTGCCCGGGAAATGAGGGTTGGTTGGCACAGAGAAACTGTGGATTCCGGGGCAGCGCTTCTTAATTAGGCTGTTGTCAGGGGTGATTAAGCAGCTAACAACAACATGGTTGTTAAGAGACCCTGAAAAGAAATGCACTTAAGCGTGCTGGAAGTGCCGGACGTATGTGGTTGTGCGTGACCACATGTGCGCACACGCCCACTTTCATATGTATTAATTGGGTGTCATGTATTTTTACATGCATGCTTGTCTTCTCTACCTGCCCTCCCCAAACCCAGCATGAAACTGTCCGGCCTCATCTCAGAGACGAACAGGGCATTGCTCTCTGCACAGTGCACCATCCATCCAAACACACATCTAAGCACCGAGTCATCACAGCAGCTTTACTGTGACCACATATAATATGCTACTATTAATTACTGTGGCTGTAGAAAATTGGAACACACGGAGTGAAGGGTAAAGAGCCTCTTTAAATATAATGCCACAGAGAGAAAAGGTGAGTTTGTGGTTTTGTTGGGAGAAAAAAAGGGCAGCCACGAAAATCACTGGGAACCAAACTACAAACCAGAAAAGACACCTTCAGGTGCATCACACTGTAAACTGTACTGAGTGCCATTCTCGCTCATATACAGTGTATTGTATTTTTGTGTCATGACTACAGATTGCACAATCCCCATGGGTTTACCAGACACCAAGGGGCACAACTGCACTGTTTAAACATTGCAATGTATTTCACATGACAATGACTATTATTTTACAACTCAGTTTTAAACAAAATACTGTGCCTATTTTTACAAGCTTGGCAAATACAATGTATGAGAGCGTGTGTGAATGTGTGAGTAGGTGTGCTCTCTTTCTTGGCACCTTGGAGCAGAAGCACGGTTTTGCACAATCACTCATCACTGTTACGGAAGTTTTCTGGAGGCTGATGAAAGGAGAACTCAGGCAGCAGCTGTCTTATGCAGAAGGTTTTAATGTCAACTTGATAATGTCACTCTATGTTAAATATAGGTGTTCGAATCCTATTGGATAGTTAAGTCTAAAGTATGCATTCCTGAATCACATTGTGTCCTTATGTCTTGCCACTGGTGAAATAGGCAAAAGAGTTATCATTGGTGCCTCTCTGTCTGGGGCAGATATGAAAGTCACAAAACGTAGACACTACAATGTACTGTTGGTTGGTCCTTTATCAATAACCTGACCTTGGATACTGCTTGGAGAGAGGAATACGTTTCTGTGGAACTAAACAGGCACTATTCTCCTGGACAGTATATATTAATGTGTAATATAAACCATATAGATAATATATAGTGACATATAAAGTAATGTGTGAGGATGGTCAAAAATTCCTCAACAATCACCAGATTGTTGACTCTCAGCCAGCTCTCTAGCTTGTTTTTTAGTCTGAGTTACCTTGTGCCAGTACTTGCCTGTTTTTCTCTATTCTCAGGATCCGGTTGCGAGACTCATTACGTGAGCCTTCCTCCAGCTCACCTTGTGCCGAATTGTCTTCACACCAGCCAGCCACACACACTCTAGCCAACTGGCAAACCGTGAAGGCCACATCATCTCTCTTTTTATCCTGCTGAGCCAGCCCCAGTCACCTGCCTGCTCCTCTTTACAATGATTCACCTATTACAATAAAACCCCTTGCTTCACCCCGTCACACCACTGCCTCACACATCCCCTTCACACTCGATATGTGGACAGGAGGAGTCGAGGACTGAAGCACAAACCTTCCGACTATATAAGCTAGGCATATACTGTGCTACTTATGAAATGTTGTTCAATTCCACGTCACACTGAACAAGCAAATCATCTGAGATAGAAAGCTAAAGCTTACGATTTATGTGATCACGAGGTTTGTACCGATTTTCTACCACGACCTGACTGCTCATACTTTGCGTTACATCTGCTTCTCCTGACCAGCTGCCTTTTTTTGCAAAGAAGAAGATGTTTGTTTGATAACAATGCAAACAAGGGAGAAATATGCTGACTTGATAATATGTTTCAATCTGTGTGAGGAAATGTCCAAAAAAGAGGCAATGGCATATGGACAAAGGTTTTGGAAGACGTGGGCATTTTTTATATTTTTGCAGAAGGAAAGCAAAATATGTTTGAGGCAACAACTACTACTACTTCTACAACGACTACTACTACTACTACAATATTGTAATATGATCACTAGCTACACTCTGATTATTATACTTTCCAAAAACCTTTATAAACCTTCTATAGTGTTTTGCCATTTGGTGTGGACACGGTGATGGACAATGTACTGATTTTGGCGGGATCAACTTGTGACTCAGTTTCAACTGAGTGAGAGCCTGAGGAAAATGACTGACAAGTCAGAAAAGAGGAGTAAAAACTGAGCAGGAAAGCATTGCAATCCGATCTCACAAGTGACAACACCACTACCTGGAAGAGCCTGTGTCTTTAAAGAATGATTGATGAACTTCTTGACGTTTAGAGGCTGAGACACAAATGTTTGGTGTGGGCCTCTTGTGTAGGTTCCGACATACCTGCAATCTTCCGCTCCTAGATTTATGGTCCGACCGTTTGTCAACATACCCCACCGCTCACAGTGGTTGAGGGCCTCTCACCAATCAGACAATGTCAATCATGTTCACCTGAAAGTTGACACTGTAGGATATTCCTGCCCTGAGGATATGGAAGTGCAGGCAGATACATGCCTGTGAGATGTATCTCACATACATATATCTCACAGGCATGTGTAACAGTACATACTGTATGTGCTGTGTGGGTACAAGAGAGCTCAGTGTCATCATGTCAGAAATTAATGCTGGGAGTGTTAGGGTCCTGGTTTATTACCTCCACTAAGTAAGTTATGATCTCTTTGCTGTTGGTCTGTCTGTTTGCAGACAAAGGGTTGCAGTGGGAGGAAATAGATAGATTGAGGAGGGTGAGAGTGTGACAAAGGTGTGGCAGACTTGTGTTTATACACCTGGGCCCTTATATTGACTGGCTGTGGAGTATCTGAGGGCCTCGCTCATGGAAACTGGGCTAAAAACAAATGGACAGATGAACAAATGAAGATGGACGAGGGCAGATTGAGGCATGAAAATGGACGACTGCATGAAAGAGTGAACAAACAAACTGCCATTTTGACAGCAGGGGGCCATGCAGTGAGTGTGTGGGGGTGGGGGGGGGGGCTGAGAGATGAAACAGGGAGGTTAGAGAGGGAAGGTGAGGATATAGGAGAGACTTTTAAACAGTCAGAGTTGTAATATAGCAGCACTTAAAGTTAATCACAGGAAATGTATATAAATGAACTGTATAAAGGAAAGAAATTATGTGCATTTATGTGGGTCCTGACCTGCAGATGGCTAACAATGCAGTAGTGCTCAGGCCCCCCCAGGCCGCATGTGGATGTGGCAGTTAAGTTGACAGCACGTCCAATCAAAAGGTTTCCTGTCGCAGGGTAGCAGCTTCCGTCCGTGCAGCCATGAGGGCCTGATGGCAGCTCTTGTCCAAACACACTGAGAGCTGGAAGAGAGAACATTAGTGAAGTTATTAATAGTGTGTGAGCACATGTCAGCCTTTACAATATCCATTTCTAATGCTACGATAAATGATCAAAGAAATGTTCAGTATAGTCTCATTAAAATCTAATGACCTGACTGCAGTTGCTCTAAATGTACTGAACGTATACAGCTGTTTAGCATGGCTCATGGTCGGCTTTCATGTATTAATACCTAATTAGCATGCATTGATTTGTATCAGATCAATGAAACTCAAAAGATCAGCTAATGGAGAGCACCTTTGTTCAGCAGCATCTTTCGTCTTATCAGCACCCTTCTTCTTTCATATGCAACTAGAAACAGGCCTACACTTGAGCTTTTTTGTTTGGCTTTATTTGTAATATTTGGCATTAGAGTCATTAAGTGTCTCCCCCTCCTGGGCAGTTCATGGTTCAGGTGAGCAAAGGTCTGATTTGAACGTAAAATAAGCTTCAGTACAGGTCTTTATGCTTTTGTTTTTACTGTTGTTAAAGGAATCGATCATCAGCCGATAACTTGATCATAATGCCTTAAATGCCGCCTACACTCCACTTAAGACCAATGCATCAATATCAGCTGCAGTATATTTCTTATCATAGTGTGTACTTCCTGTCAGCTGATAAGTAACAAGAATTTGCTATAGAGAAATGTCTAAGATATGTTTCGAGGGTCACACTGTTAGTTTACCAATGTATTTTTCATCTGTCAAGTGTTCTGCTTAGTGCATATGATCATCAAACATGACACACTTAAGAAGTAATTATCAAAATGAACTTCAATAATGATTCATTTTAATTTTAGATTTTGAAGTTTGGCGTCAACAAAATAATTAGATCATTATATGGTTCTGTTTACTCTAATTTTAGTATTTATTATCACCATCGACTAAACAGGTAAATTACATTCAGGTCCAAAGTATCCAAAATGATGCATGACTCTCTCTCAAATCGGTGTTTCCAAAAGAAATATACTGTTTCATAAAAAAGATTTTATAGCCTGTGTTTCTCAATCGGAGGATACAAATATGAATTGATTTAAACGTTAACAGAAGAACAAAAAAAAACTTCCTGACATCCCAGAAAGTAATACTCTTAATAACATAACATCAGTGTACAAGAAACACATTAAAGGGATAGTTCACAGAAAAATGAAAATTCCCTCATTATCTACTCATCACTATGACGATGGAGGGGTTCAGTGAAGTATTTGAGTCCACAAAACTGTTTAGGAGTCTAAGGGGAAAAAAGTGTTGCAGCCAGGGCAACCTCTTCTTCAAACGTAATAAAACAACAGAAAAAAAACATAACATGCCTCCATACTGCTCGTGTGGTGTCATCCAAGTGTCCGGAAGCCCAGTTACTTCAATTGTATTGGATTGGCTGCAACACTGTTTACCCCTGAGACTCCTAAAGTGTTTAGTGGACTCAAACCCTTCACCCACTCCTCCATCAGCATAGTGGTGAGTAGATAATGAGGGAATTTGTCTTTTTCTGTGAACTATCCCTTTAACCATAACTATTTTCTGGTTCTCTTCCCTGGAACTGTCCCCCTCACCCATGTAAACACTCTCTCTGCATCACTGCTTCTGAATAACAGGCCTCATTACAGACATGTGAGAGCGAAAGAGAGAGAAAGACAGAGTGAGGGGAGGAGCGAAAATCAATGAACTAAAATATGTTGAAGCAAAACTGAAAGATGGAAAAAAACTCAATGAAAAGATTTCCTTCAGTAAGACAGAAAAACAAATCATTCTTTAACATGGTCCTTTCCTCACATTACAAACCAACCATCAGAGTGTGTAATGTTTTAATAAACAATTAGGAATTGAGGTAAATTATTCGGGGAGAATGTGACAGACATTAAGAACCTGAGGCTCCATAATCAGCAGCACACAGAGTGATGGGGGGATGAGAGACGGGGAGAGAGATTTATGTAGCCCTTTCATCCCGCTCTTGTACAGGAGACAGAGCATTGACATGTTGAGGCATGATGGGAGAGAAATGGATTGTTTGAGAGGGAACCAAAAACATCCTCTAAAGGAAAAAGGGGCTTCTTTGGATTAAACCGGTTCTTAAACACTGGTATGTCTATAAAAACAAGACATAATTGTTTGTAATTGACTCTTCATCGAGGAAATGATCCAGTTGTTGGTGTGAGAGCTTATTTAACTGTCATCTTATGTTTTTCAACCCCCCTCCTAATTGTATAACGGCAGCTTCAGGTCCCATTTATATTTTTTACAACTTCTTATTTCCTGATAAAATCAAGATTTTATTTGATACACCTTAATTTAATGCACATGTTGTCTGTATACACAGTAATTGCTTGAATAATAGTTTGTGTCCTTGGCATGTTATCAGTTTTATCATCGTAAAATGCAGAACTTAACTGCACAAAAGCTGTAAGCAAAGACAACAGGATCAGCCACGCTTGTAATTGATTATCCATGCTGCGCTCTACACTGGGAGACAGAGTTGACATTGGTAGTTTTTTCTGGATGATGGTCATATGATATCTTTCATAAATCTTTGGTCTTGCCATGAGATCCTCAGGAAAGTGACAAAGTCTATAGAATTTGCTCAAATTATATTTAAAACAAGGACTCTGATGCTCAGCCCTGGTTACAAATTGAAATGTTGTTTTCAAAGGGTTTGACGCTGTATAGCTTTTTATACTCTGCTCCCCTTAAGAAACTTAAAAAAAACACAGATAATCCCTCTTTGGAAAAACACCATTGCTGTCTGGCATGAAGTGCACACATATCTTGGAGATTTCCCAGTGTTGTCCTGTTTTTCAACTATCTGTGGCAATGAACACTTTAGCCCGGCTAAGAATGACATGGTTTAAAGCATGGTTAAGGTTTCTCTATAAATTGAATTTTATGATCTGGCTCTTAAAATTGAACTGAACTAAATACCTTTTATTATAATTCACTCCTTATTTTGCCATGGAATTTTTTGTGTGAACAAATTTGTAACGTTGTTTAGTTAAGTACAAATAAAGGTATTGATATTAATTACTTATTGTATGCCTGTATGAATACACAGTAAACAGGAATAACAATAAAATGAGAGGAAAAAGCCACAAGTATTGTACATGCAGGTGTGCACATGTACAGTGCAAACTTGCACAACTCTACATAAATGGGTTGGAAGGCAAACCTATGGACTGTAGATAAAGATCAATCACACCCTGACCAAACATCAAACACTAACTGAAACTCAAGGATGTAATACAGATACAAGACTGTGCATGGAGAAGAATGGCACGAAGGAATGTCCTCTATCTTATTATGGTAAACGCAAGAATGCATTTCCAGAGCAAACACATTTTAGGATAAGCAGAAGTATAAAGCTGCTGTGTAGTCACCCGTCTCCTCAAACAGCCCTTTTACAGACAGACTGACTGACTCTGAGTGAGTTTCAGATAACCTCACTATACAGGTACGACATTGCTCAACGGGTTCACTCACTGGTCAAATAACCTGCCCTACATAAGGCACCATTGCATGCACAGAAATATTACCACACTTATCAAAAAACCAGTGTGTGTACTTTGTCGTTAGGTTGTGACACAATGAAAACTCTGTCTAGACAGAATCGCAACTCTCCTGGAGAGATGAATTGAAATGTATCAGTGGGTGAGTTTGATTTACAATTCACCATTCAACATTTCACGAGAAGAATCTTAGATTAAGGATACTGTGCAGAATAAACAGGATTACAAGTAAAAACATCGAAGGCCATTCCTGTTCTGTCTTTTTATCTACATTTTTTGAGTATTTGACACACAAATGTTTCATTGGCCAACATTATTATTTCTTAAGTGTCCCTCTGCCATAGCTTCTGCACTTATTTTTGCTTTTAATTTAGCCACTTCACTAGGAAAAGCTAATGAAAAGTAACTAGAACAATGTGCACACCATTATAAGAATTAAAGCAACAAATGTTTCTAATTTCTTAGAAACTAAAGTACAAAAACTTTAGAAAATAAAAAAATATATTGTCATGGTACGTCTGGGTATATGGTTTTGACCACAAATAAGTTTCTGTTTTAAGGTTGCAATTAATTGAAGCTCTTATCTTTTGAGCAACACTGGCACTTGAATTCACTAAATGGTAAATGGTTTTGTATCTATATAGCGCTTTTCTAGTCTTGATGACCACTTAAAGCGCTTTACAGTACAGCTTTACATTCACCCATTCACACACACATTCATACAGTGCATCTATGAGCAGCACTTTTGTTGTTCTATGACTAGAGTTATCAATTCATAAAGAGTTTGAAAGGAAGAATGAACAACTTCCAGAGGTGTTATTACATCATCTCCTGACATGTTGTCTAGACATGTACCCGTCAGCAGTCATAATTTACACTCAGTTTTAATTAGTGACTGAGGTGAGTTTGAAGTAGAACACACATACATGGAATGTTGCTGCTACACTGTAGGCCGTCCACAGAGGCTCTCGGTCTAATGGCATCCTCCAATCTGTTCCACTGTACAGAAAAACATGGTGTTTGTGCTGATAAATACAAGGCAAAGCTGTCATCGACGCTCACACTCACGTGCAAAACAGTCCCACTTTTCAAAATATCCTTGTGACATCTGAGACACAACAGTGGCATTCATCCTGCTCCCTGTGTGGGCTGTAGGAGATATATTGTTGACCTGCCCCGACTAGCAAGGACAACGTCAGAATGTGCACTGATGTCAACATTTGCAGGTTTTGGTTTCTTTCTCAATCTGTATCGGTAACATACTTGTATCTGCATTCAGTACACTGTGTCCTGCACATACTGTGAGAGTGCGCTCCTCGGATATTTGGGTTTTTATTGGAGGAATAACAATACAGCACAACAATAATTGGCATGTAACACCAGGGGAGGGTGGGTGGGATCCTTGTTATAACTTGTAATTTTTAGAGTTATTTTCAAGATATTTCACAGGACAACAAAAGGATGTATGAGACTTACTTTAGCCTAAAGGATTGGAAATTGTCTAAAACTCAGCTGCTCCACTTTTAATTGTAACTAAGATGTTCAGTCATATAACACATGTATTAACCATGTCACACTTGTCCCTGTTTGCCTTAGGATTGAGTTTCGAAGTTAATATCAACTCCCTTCAAGGCAATTCATGGCATGTCTACTGATTATATTATAGACCTTTCAATCTCATATCCCCCTCTGGCTGAAGATCCTCCAGCAGAAGCCTTCTCTGCTCCAGAGACCACACTCATAACTAAAGGAGACAGGTCCTTGCAGTCGGGGCTCAGAGGCTCAGGAATGACCCTGAGGAAATTAGGCTGCCACAGTCAGTGCCATCTTTTAAGCTTTTCCTGATTTCATCTGGGCTTTTCATTTTTTTTCTGTCCTTGCTTATTCTGAAGCGCTTTGTAACTGTGTTATGTAAATAAAGTTATAAATAAAGTTCAACATTATTATTATCATAAAAAGTAAGAGCATGGGAACCTGTTGTGAGAGCACACAAAAAGGGTTCCTGTGTTCTTAGTGTGAGGCTACGCATGAGTTGTGTCCTGAAGTGAAGCCAGTTGTTGTACAGATGTGTTTTGACACCAGCTGGTTTACCAGTGTGTGATTATAGTGTAGCACGTGGCTATGAAACCTACACACCAAGGAAGAGTCGCAGGTAAACACACGCTAAGGCGTCTCCCCCCTGAATGAAGCACTATGACAGGAATGCAGGGACAGAGAGGAAGATGTTATTTATTTGAAAAAACATTCCAGGTGTCAGCGCTGTGGACACAAACAATGCAAACACCCCCTCTAGTTCTGCGCATACACTTGCCAATCTCTCTGTGTATTTTGTTAGGATACTTATAGTAGGGCTGGGCGATATGGCGATAAGTCCACGGTGTAAATGACCTTGTTTCGAGTCAAATGTAAATGTTGGGGCCTTCTGGTCATTGAGCAGCTGTGGATCATAGAGGAAACTGTGTTTTCACTTTTTGTTTCTACTGTTCTTCAACAAAGTCAAAGACCGGCTGCTTCACGTGAACGCACCTCTCAGCTCACTACTTCACTGTGAGTGAGTGGTAGTGGAGCCCCGGGGCCTGTGTGTGTGTTTGTGTGTAAATTTCAACTCGCTCCGGGCACAGACACACACAAAAGTGTTCACATTTATCATTTGTAAACTGATTTGTTCAGTTCAGAGTTCACAAAGAATATGAACAGCACTATCAATAACCGTCTCTGAACTCTTGTCAACCCGCTGGGTCTCTTCATTTTCTTTTGCTCTCTCCATGTTCTCTTTTCCCTCCACTCCTGATCAGAGACATGTATGCGAGCAGGAGAGTTTTCTGGATGGGCTCGGGCTTTGAGCTGTCTGCTGTTAACTCAAAAATAATTTCCTGCTGCTTAAAATATTCAAGAGGCAATTTGTACTCGATGGTCACGATATAGTCATTTAACATATCTCACGTGGAACAAGCCGCAATACATAGAGTATATTCGCTATATCACCTTTCCCTAACCTATAATCAAAACAGCTTAAGTTCTTTGAAGCTCAAAGATGTTGAAAACTTTCCTCTGAGATTCTGCTCCATGTTAACATGACTGCATCACCTAATTTCTGCAGATTTGCCAATCTCCTGTTCTACCCCATTACAAAGAAGTTAAACTGGAATTTCAGGGGATACCTCTGATATCCTCCTCTGGAGTTGTGTTTCCATATGGATACCAGCAGACATTTAGGCAAAACATATGGAGTAAACAACACCGTTAAGAGTCGAATTTGAATGTCGGGGCTTAAGGACACTTAGATGACAACACGGGAGCAGTATGGAGGCATTTTATGTTTTTTTCTGTTTTAGAAGAATTGTCACCATTTACTTCAGTTGTATTGGATTTGGCTGAAACACTGTTTTTTACCCTGAAACTCCAAAACTGTTTTGTGGAATCAAACACTTCACCCACCCCTCCATCGTCATGGTGGTGTGCAAATAATGAGTGAATTTAAATTTTTGGGTGAACTTTCCCTTCAAATCAATAGATTTAGAGCGTTGTCAAGTGAAAACTTGAACACAATAAAGCAGTAATATGACAATAAAGAATGAAGTACATAAAAGGTGAAAAGAAAACGATAAAAACACGACATCAAATGAAAGCAATTCCATACAAATGGGTTTTGAAAAGGGATTGAACTTGCTCTGCTGTAGCCTTATCTCCTCAGGTAGGCCATTCCAAACCTCACCTTTAGTTTAACCTTGACTTTGGAACAGCCAGCTGGGCTCCACCTGAGGATCTAAGGCTGTGTGCAGGTACATTAGGGGTCAATAAGTCTGTGATGTAGCTTGGGGCCAGACCCTGCATACTTTCAAAGTGAACAGTCACATCTTAACATCTATTATAAAACAGACAGGGAGCTACTGGAGACAAACAAGGATCAGGATGATGTGATGTTGCCTTTTAAAACCAGTGAGGAGCCTGCTGTGCTCTGAACTAGTTGGTGGCAGGAGAGTGACTTTGGCTTATCCCAGAGAGGAGGGAGTTTAAGTAGTCCAGTCTAGAGATGACTAGTGTGTCCATTACTTTTTTTTCAATTCTGGGTGGACAGGTACTATTTTTGAGATGGTTCTGATTTGTAGGGAGCATGACTGGACAACTTTTTTAGTTTGTGGTTTGAAAGAGAGTGTTTGGTCAAACAGAACTCCTAGGTTTCTGGAAACAGGCTTTACATTGATAGTCCAGGGACCAAGGTTATGTTCAATGTGATTGATGGGGTTTCGTAGATTGAATAATATTATTTTTGACTTTGAGTTGTTGAATTGCAAGTAGTTTTGTGCCATCCAACAGTTTACATCATTTAGACAGTCTAACATAACAGGGTCAGCAGGTCTCAGAGGGAAGTATATCTGTGTGTCAGAATTATGTGGATGTATTATAGTAAAGAACAGAAAGTGATAAATAGACCAGCAAACTATTCAATAAAAAACTGTTAGGGTTGGGCAGTCTATAGATTATTAAAATTAGTGCTGGGTTTTTGGAGTTAACTGTAAAACCAAGATGTTTGAATTATGTATAACTATTAGATTTTAAATTTGTATTCCAAATGACAGCAACTCCTCTTCCCCCACCTAACATTCAGGGGTGATGGAGGTGTGAAAAAATCAGGGGGGGGGGGGGCTTCAATAACAGGACTGTAATGTATAATGTAGTTAGAAAATCATGGCATAAAAACCATTGAACTAAAAGAGGTTGTGGAGGTATACACCGCACGCCTCCACACACGGCGCAACTCTCTCTCTCTCTCTGTCTCTCTCTCTCTCACTCGCTGCCCCCTCCCTCGGGAGATGTGCAGGTCCGGGGGCGTGTTTGCCGTCGGGGGGGCGGGGGGCAGGGCGAGAGGTTGGTCTATCCCTCAGCAGGTTCACCTTCAGAAACCTTGTTAACTTTTACTTCCTCTAGAATAGTCCAGTTTGATCGTCTTCTCGGCTCCGCCAGGGCCGTGACCGACTCTGGAGGGGCCGGTCGGAGGACCTCACTAAACCATCCAATGGGGAGTAGCGATGTGTGTGGGCAGGGACTTAATCAACGCATGCACACTCCCCATCCATCTATTCCCTTTAGAATGATCCAGGTGCTCATGCAGGAGCTCGGTTTAGTTCAGTCTTTAGAATTCTGTGTGAAATTTGGCAGCAAAACGAGACTGTGTCCAGTGATTTTTTCTTCTCTGTACTAGCCCTGCATGTGCAGGCTGTTTACAAAAGAGAAACTATCTTATTTTGTGTGCCTTGTTTCCCTTTGCTGAGTTATCATAAGGGGCATTGTGTATCACTCCTGCTACTGATGAGAGGTCCATGTCTAGTGATATTTACAGAATGTTTTAGTGGTTATACTGTGGTTTATTAATGTTCTTGGGCACAAGAGGCACTTGTTTATAGTTGATTATTTGTTGTCTCTAGAAGTTCAGATGCACTGGTCCATTACTATTTGAACCTCAGCATCTAGGGTTCAAAATTGGTAAAATTATACATTATATGCATATTGTTGTTATAATTTTTCAGTCAATTGAGATAAATCTTGAGGAGAAACATTTTAGGTTGTGTCGTGTCTGTATAGGCCTACTATAAAAAGTACTTGGTACTTGTACTTTTACTTTTGATACTTAAGTACATTTCAACACCAGATACTTTTGATACTTAAGTACTTTTAATATGAGCTACTTTAAGACTTTCTTTCTTTTTAAGTCATTTTCTGACGGGTGACTTTTACTTTTACCGGAGTCACTTTCAGGTAAGATATCTGTACTTTTACTCAAGTATGGCCTTCAAGTACTTTGTACACCACTGCTCCACTCTCTGCCTTCACTGTACCAAAGTTTGTCTGTTGAGTCTCCTCTAGTCTGGTGAGTTTATCATTTTTTATGTTTTATGAAATCATACTTAATTTTTGATGATTAGAGACATTATAATGTATCCATGTCCTTCTCAGGTTGACCACTTGACATGTGAGAGCCTGAGGAGTTGTTTTCCAGACACAGGTAGAGCTGGCAGGGGCGTCACCCTGGGCCTGCCCTTTTGGGCTGGGCTTCAGCTGCAGATCTAAAGGCTGCTTCCAGGGGCATGGGGCCATCAGCCTTTGTTTTTCTTTGCTTCTGCACCTTACAACATACATCACACCTTATTTTCACACATCCAAACACTGTTAACACCACTGACGCGTAACATATTTTACACATCCCACTACGTAGTTAGAGCTATCTTGATTTTGAGTTAAATAAATTCACTTTTGGCTTGAGAGGTTTGTGTGTGGCCTCCCTTCTTGTTGCCATCTTTGAGCTAGGTGGTAACAGTAGTATGCATGAGAGAAGAGGCCGCGAGATTTATGGACTTCTATGTGGTGTCCGCTGATAATGTAGTGGGCTGGTCTGGACAGACAATGCCAGGGCTGAATTTTTGTCCCAGTCCACCCCTGCGTGACAGGCGCCAGATTGTTATACTGCAAAGTCCCTATGGCAGCTAGCAGTGACTATTACAAGTATTTTGCAGTATCTGTCTTTCATTCAAGTCCAGAATTACCTATATTCAATTTGTAACGAATCAGACAGGGACAGGGACCTGCCTCACAACAGTTGCTGATTGGTCGGTCATTTCTGGTCTCTAAAGTTGAAGGGTGGCTTCATCGTCTAATTACGTGATGAGTCGTATTGCAAGCCGGAATTGAACACAAGCTCGTCATTACTGAGGTTAACTGTTTCCACACACACACATGAATAAAGGCTCTTTTAGTCAATAATTAATATACTTTATTGACCCAGATGCCTGTGTATAGGCCAGTTGGGACAAGCAAGTATAATCAGTCTCCATTTCTTTGTGTGTGGGTGGCCAGAAGAGTTATTTTTCTATAGCTTGGATAAAATCACAGTTAAGTCTCCTGAGAAACTCCAACACATGGGTTATAGGGCGAGGTGGCCTAAAATCCTACCAGTTATACACTGTATGTGTACATACACTATGTGTGTGTGTGTGTGTGGCCCTATTGAAAGATGCCCCTCAGTCACGAATTAACCCTGTGAGGGCCAATGCTGCCTCGAATCCAGCAGCCCATCATCTAATACACATTCCACAAATACCCCAGATTCTCAATGAGCTTCCCAACGACCTGACCTAATTCAGCTCTGCTGAATTTATATATCAACAGAGACACTACAGCATCTTTCAGTTTTTCAATCGCACTTTTTTCTGAGTACTGTCAACTCATTGAAAGGTTTAACTGTAAAAGAAAAATTACTTTTTCTTCATGGGTGGACTCTCTCTCAGACTCTTTTGCTCAATCTCTCTCTCTCTCTCTCTCTCTCTCTCAGTCACACACACGCACGCGGGCACACACACACACACGCCCTTGCCATGTATTTGAAACTAGGTGAAATATATTCTTGGACTGATGGTGTATTGGCTTTAATGACACAGTGAAGTCTCACTGAAAATAGACAGTGGCAGCCTAATTCCTTATTTGTTCATCCTCAAAAATGTGCAACTTAGTACAAACAATCTCTCATTGAACATGTAAAGATAATAAATTGAAAATATTTCACTCTGTTTGATAGGAGGTTCCTTATTCACATGAATCTGATTGCATTTAAATATAGAATGTCTTCATTAAAGACTATGGACCAATGATTGCCTTTATTTTTATTATTATTATTGTTAATGTGTCATTAAGGCCATTTTGAATTTCTTTGAATTACACACTTTACTCAGAGAAATCAATCCATATTCTTGAAAAATGACATTAAATGGTTTTGTTTTTATATAGCGCTTTTCTAGTCTTGACAGCCACTCAAAGCACTTTACAGTACAGTTTTACATTCACCCATTCACACACACATTCATACAGTGCATCTATTCGCAGCAATTTGTTATTCTATGGGGGGTCCTTGGGCAAGATGGGGTTCAGCATCTTGCCCAAGGACACTTCGGCATGCAGATGGGTCAGACTGGGGATCGAACTGCAGACCTTCAGGTTGCAGGACGACCACTGTGGGGTAGCCATGAGCCATGGAGTCTTATGTTGGTTGATCAATTATGACATAACTATTATTATCATCATCATTCAGGGACAAGCCACCCTGTTATTTTGACGGGGTTAGGGTTTGTGTTGGAAGCATCAGCTCAATAGAGAAGAGTTAAAATCTCACTTAAGACATTCATTTCCTGTTCCGTGCAGGAAACGCAATCCAGTGCAAACATTTGTGGTTCCAGCTCAATCCTGTGATAAGCATACATGAAACAATAATGGATTACACCTAATGATAATACACAGGGAGAGTAGAGTCACTGTGGATATCCTTTAGATGGGAGTCTGCTAAAGCAAAAACCTGCAGCAACCCCAACGACAGAGCTGAAGGTTCAGAAGCAGACGATACTGTGATCACAAAACAACTTCAAAACCAGATTCAGAAAGAAATACCAAACTTTACATACTGCTGATGCTGTGCCACTGAGGGAAAATTTGGTTAAAAACAAAAAAAAGAATGTGTCCTTGAAGTGTGGTAACAGTTGGCTTGTCTTTTGTTTCATCCTTTTTTTTAACAGGAAGACAAAAGGGCAGCAGCAGAGAAGCCGAAACAACTCACACGTATCTTTTGGATTCTTCTTTTTGTCCCAAAAGAACATGTGACCACTGTCAATATTGATGCACTGCGGCTCTGGTGACCTGTTTCTTAGAACTACTGATCTCTAGTAAAATGTAGCCTTAGTTTTTTCTTAAGTTTTTCTATAGATCACTTTTATCCCTGTAGTTCACCTCAGTTTGCTGCACCATACACTGTAAATGAAGATGGACGAAACGACCCCACTTCCTTACACTATCCAGAAAGCACAGAAAAAAGCTTTCTGCACACTAGCAAGATCCCGCCGATACAAATGCTTGAAAAATCATGAGTCAGTCTCAGCTTTCAACCAGGACTTTTCATCCTATTTATATAGCATTACATGACTAATTACCCCCCCCCCCCCAAAAAAAACGAATTGATATGTATTTTAACTATTTAGTCCTATGAAATGCCATGTCATGTCCCATCATCTAACATGGAGGAGACAGGGTTTATGACCTATACTACAGTTTGGCTTCACATTTGTGGAACTGTCATATATATCATCAGCCAGGAAGCACTAAGGACAAAATGTTGTGAGTTGTGTTACAAAAATACATTGTTGTCTTTCAGTTCTAGTGAGTTGCATGCTCACAAACCCTTTCACAAACACATCAAGCGCAGCTGACATGAAGTTAAAAAGATTGCCAACTAATACATTGATTGTATCGGTTTGTAAACTCACCCAGCATTAGGAGGCTCAGCTGCATAGTCATGATGGGCATCAGGATGTCTGGATGCATGGGCAACAAGCTGGCTCTGGCTGTAACAAGCAGACAATAGCAATTTTAGAGTGAGACAATGAGGTCAATCGTCATTTAGTGTCAGGTAGTGTTTGTGCAGCCTTTACTCAAACTGTGCTCATATTACCCTCTACCATCACTATTCAACTATGCTCATATTACATGGTACTGTGCATGAGCAGGACATTCAAATATTGTTTTATATTTAATAAAATATTATATACTGTAGATTTCTGCTCTCTTGATTATCCACCATAATTTTTGAATTTTAATAATACTTCTATGTAAAAAGCCTGTTGAATGACCATGTTTAAATAGCAATATAGTAAAAACGGACTATTTTATAATTGGTTTGTGAAAATGTCGGCAAATCTAAACCTATAACCTCATGACGATTCAGATATTGTTTGATAAGAATAAGGAGTAGAATCACCAGAGAGAGAAAGCTCTGACAAAGCCTCTGAGTTCTTTTGTGAGATTGTCTTGACACCTTTGAGTTCAGTTCCTACTTGTTTGACCTCTAATCCTTCTCTGGATTTTTGACTTTTGCCAGATTATTCTGATAGCTTTGCTACGTCTTGCCCTGATTTTTCTGTATTGAACCTTCGTATAAATGACCTTGATTTTGAGCCTGATCCAGTCTCTGCATTCCGTTTTATGCCTCTGACCAGAGTGATACTGCCATAAACCTCAACCTGGGGGTTGGACCTCCCCCACCCCTTTGGAGGGTCACAAAAGAATCACAAGGAGGTCATGGGAATGGACTTAAAATAAGTTAATAGGAAATAAAAGCACTAAAATATATTGCTTCTTATTTAAAAAAAATCTGCACAGTCCAGAAACTCTCCATAATATGTTAATTTATTGGTCTAGTTGGACACAACAACATCTAATCAGCTTCACTCAGACGTTGGACCTTGACCTGGATGGAACTCAGGGGTTGTCCCGGGAAAAAGTTCTTAATTCTTTATCTGCAAAACGAGATGTGGCTCTTACTTTTGGAAAAAAGAAGGTAGCTACAAAAAATTGTTTAAAAATGACTTCCAAACTTACCTCGCTGATATTTTCAGCTGACTTAAGGATCTGAATGCAGGACAAGAAAAATAGAGTAATAATAATTAATTATGTCGTTGTGGTTCACCCATCCCGACAATGATAATATCAGATATAAGTAAAGGCTCATCTCAGTAGAACGCACCTGTAGTTTTGTATTTCACTGAAAACCAAACACTGATGCAGTAGAGTGGATGCAAAATCAATTAGCAGTGGCAAATTTAACTAGAGCAAAATAGTTTCTAAGAAAAGAGGGTTAGACTGATTCAAGAGTTAGAAGGGATAAAGGAGGAAGACCATCGGAGAGTCATTGGAAGATTTCCCTGGATTTGGCTGATGAAAATACAGTTCATGTTCAAGTTACGAGAAATATTTTCAATCCAAAACTCCACAATGATTTAATTTTTTTAATAAAAATGTTAACTTGTTCAGGCTATACATTGTACTTTTGTTTGTCTAAAATACTAATATTGTTTGGGTCAAGACTGTAGGTCTATCTCCTCATCTTACAATAGAGGGATCGAGAGAGAAGGATACATTCTACTTTTTACCACAACAGTCCTGGTGCAAAAGGAGCCCTCAAAGTACATAGCCCATTTGAGAGCAGAAATCTGCTAAGAGCTCTGAAGCCTCATTGCCAACGAAGAGCTCCAAATATGATGTGACTGGATTAAGATTTAAAACATGAATATAACAACACTATTACCTTCCTGTGCCACACTTCTAAAAACTCAGAAACTAATTTATATTTTGAAACATTTACGCTAGGGAAGTGGAAAAAACACTTGCTGCACTGTTTAACTTGCTGCCTCGATGTTACATTTTAACAGCTACATAGTTAAAAGTTTACAGATTAGCCAGAGGCAACCTACAGCGGTGGTGACAGCACAAGGTCGCGTTATGATCAAGAATTTGACGCTACAGTGGATGAGTCAAGAAAACACAAGAGACTTCACCTGCTGATACAGAAATAAATAACACACAGATGACAATGTATTAGTCACTGTGTATAATGGTCATTATAAATCCATTCTTGGCAATAAGTGATTCCAGCTTCATACTCACACAGCCACAGGGCACCTCACTCTCCTCTGCACTGCGTGGTCAGATTTGCTCACTCTCTCTGTCTCTGCAGGCCAATGCTGCTTGACAGCGTGTACGTGTGTGTGTGTAGATTCCCGTATTCCAGTGTGCACATGTGCAAACCGGGGACCCCAATGTGTATATTTACGCATGCATGCACATGTGCAGTGTGTATGTGCGCCAGAATGTGTAAAACAAACTTGAAAGCACAACTGACGGCAGCGATGTAAAAACAGAGGGAACCCTACCGGCCAATGGGAACACGGTTTGTTGCGGGACCCCCACCCCTTCATTCCTCTCCTCCCTCCGGCTCCCTCTGTTTCTCCCTCCAGCTCTTCACTGGGGCACTGGGGTGAATGGGCAGCTATTCTTATTCTAATTCCTCTGTCACTCTGTGGGCCACTGGCTGAAAGAGGGGAATGGTCTCCAGGCTTTTGGAATGCACCACCCCTTTCTTCTGGACACGAAGGGAGAGTGAAGGGCAAGAGAGGCAGAGGAAGCCAGAGGAAGCCAGAGAGAGCAAGTAGAAAGAGGAAAGAGGAAGAGACAGAAGATGAGGAGGGAAAAGGAAAAGAAGAAAAGAGAGAGGAGGGACAGTAACAGATAGTTTGGGGTAAACTAGGCCAAAGAGCTTCACCAAAAAGACCCAATCATCAAGTGTCATCGTTTCAAAACATCTCAGCTTCTGCCCGTCCAGAGTAAAACTAAGCCCAAAAAGAGTTTGCAAACCAAAAGGAGGTTAGCAGCATTTCTATACGTCTCTATTTTAGTGACTCTAAAAGTTGTAGGAGTAGTGTGGAAACCAGGTTCAACTGTAGCAGAGTTGATGCATTTTCAAACAAAAACGTAGTAGTATGGCTATAATCCAAACCATGAAACATACACCTCCAAAAACTAGTCAAGATCTAGAAGTAGAAGAAACTCTCTGGAGGCTGGAGTAGACTTGTAAGACATATTTTTGGCAGATACTCTTTTTAGTTTGATGGTGGACAGTTAGATGACAAGATTGATGCAACACTAAAGGTGGATGCAAGATGCACCCAAGTATTAAGGGAGGGCAGCTTTTAGAACAGCAGAGATAAGGAAGATGTAATGCCATTATTTTACACTTTACACTAACTTTTTATTGTGCTGGTAGCAATCACAACTTTGCTACTGTTCGAAAAAGCAAACTAATTTATTACCCTTGTTTCAAGTCACAGTGCGAAGCTAAAGCCTAGTTCACAAACGGGTAAAGGTGAGGAAGGTACATGTTGTTAGGGCGCACCCGGATTTTTCACCAGTCAGTCACATCAACTGCAAGACTCCCAATCAGTGTAGTGTGAAATGCTCAGCGATCTGACTTTGAAAGCTGTTTTTGAACTTGGCCTACAGCTTACCTAGCTCTGCTGTAGAGTGAGAAGGACCGACCAAATTTACATGTCACACAGGAGGCACAGAGTAGAGAAGTGGAGTTTCTGGTTCAAATTGTCGGCTAAGGGCTGAGTTATTTTGAGGTTTTCTCCAATGTTCATCTCCTGTGATAATTTGGAAGTCATGTCAATCACTCGTTCTTACACACACATGTTGTGTACTTGGTTATTTCATTTTGACTCCAAAGAAATCTATTTTATTGCTTTCTTTGTGTATCAATACAACTCTTCAGCCAAAAGTATTGCTGCCACTAACCCATTTGTGCTCAAGAGAATCAGCTCATCCGCTGAAATTATAGCTGAGCATCACCAAGTGCATTTGAGACTTGACAAAGCCAAGCAAAGTGAAATTCTATTTGAAGGAATTAGACCAATCACACTGTTCATCATCACAAACTCTGCAGCAAAAAAATAATTGCACACTCACAGCTAATCCATTTGTCCCCTTTTCATCACAAACAAGGAGGTGTATTTTCAGGAGGTATCTCAGGATTTCTGCACAGTCTAATCGGGATTGGTTGAAGAAGGCACGTTCTTTATGAGCAATGTGATAGGCTACTCCCACTTGCACCATTCAAAATGGCACTTCAGATTCTGTTTAATACTTTGCCACAGAGCGTGCACAGACCGTTTTCTCCGGTCTCATTGTCCAACATTACCCTTTGCAAAGTGGATGGCAGACATGTTTTTTCACAAATCTTGCATCCATATATATTTGCACTGTTTGGTGTTGATACAGTCAAAATTTGAAATGCTCTCTTCATCACAATTTGCACATTTGTGCAAATGAGCAAATAATCCATTATGGAGGACCTATATAGTCAAACCAGTTACATTGCAACTCAATCAGAGTCGCGATGAGTGGGCCGTGTTCCCCTTCAGAGTTAGAATCTTATTTGTATATCCTTGATTTACTTCACTATCAAAGAAAAACTGTTAGATAATTTTAAACGTTTTTCGACATTTGAGGTGATTTCTCAGATAGTAATTCATGGATCTTGGCATGTTTAGTGGACTGATATTATAGCTTATGCAATTTGGTGCAGATCCAAATAAAAGTAGCGTTCTTTTAGTATTGATTGTATGATTTGTTATTGTCTTGATAATAACGTTTTACATGTGACCGAGTTGTTCTGTCTTTTTAGACTTTTGAAATATCACAGACTTGATGATTGTAAGTGGCCTGTGTGGTTTTGGATGCCTTATATGGGTCTGCTTGTTAAAATAGATACACTGTATACATGCATACATTAATATGGCTCTAAATTTATAGATAATGTAAATGTATAGGTAAAGGCATTAAGACATATGAAACAATGATTGTCATAGTGAGAAGGCTACTTTAATGCAGCAAATCAATGTCCTTGAACAAAGACTTTGTCACAAACTCTCACAATCACTACAAAAAGATAAGAGGAACCTCGTATAACTTCTGTGCGCAGTCAGACAAAGACAAGAAACCTGGAGACACTAGTCCAAACAATCCCAGACTCCCAGATCCTTGCACACCATAACATGATAAGCTTGACTCTCCGTGTGTGTGTCTACGTGAGTTTGTGTACACATCAAATGAAGGGCTTCAGACTGAGCCACTGAAAACCCTGCCGACGCGCTGCAGGCTGAGACACTGTTGTTAAGGTATTGTAAAACAAGGCAGGGCTGGAAATGGGATCAGATCATACGGATGAGTTCATGCAGGAAGTCTGTTTTCCATTCAGGCAGGTGACTCAATATTGAAACCTGCACCACTGTCAACTACACCAGAGGTTTCAGTCCAGCCAGATTAATAAAAATGCACATACCGGTACATCTTGGTGCACCAATGTTAAGCTCAGTTCAGTAAGTGTTCAAGGAGCTAAAATGTAGTGTTTTCACTTTATTCAGAAATTTTGAATCTATTAATCCATTACTTTTAGATATCTCTTTAACTGTCAATGACTTTGAACTGTTTTGAGTATTTTACATTATAGGTTATCTTATAATAATTTAAAAAAAGGTCTAAGAAAATGCAAATAAATGCACTTAAGCATTACCAGCAAAAGTAATAATAACATAATACTAGTTTGGTCTCACTGACTAACGTATCTTTAGATGATTAATACTGAGGCATCAGGATGTGACCTACTTATGTATCTGCTGGAGAAGCAGCTAGTTTGTGCTACACCTTTATATGCAGATCATAATTCAGATGGTTGATGAGATAATTAATGGGACAGGAAAGAAATTAAAAAATGTTTTCAGCATTTTGACTTTTTGACTTTTTTTTTAGATAATGAACATTTATTTAAGCAAAATCATTTGAGATATATAGGGAGAAACATAATTATTTTGTGGAGTTCTTAACAAGTAATGAAGATCTGAAATGTGACCCTGACTACTCACTGCTCTTTTTAAGGCATTAGACCAGGGGTGTCAAACTCAAATACACAGAGGGCCGAAATCAAAAAATTGCTTCAAGTCGAGGGCCACATGGGTTCAACGTTTATTGAAAACTTATTGAAAGAACCTTAGTGCACATATTGAACCTGGAACTAACAAGGCCTATAGAATATTGCCGATAAAACAACATTAATTATGAAATAAATGAAATACAAATATTAAATAATACATAAATAAATATAAAAGTAATAAAATCAGTTTCATTAATTGCTTTCTGGCTTTATCTGCAGTATTTCCAGAGTAATTTCCAGTGAAAACATTTTCTACAGACAAAAATAATTGACTTCAAAGAAAAATCAAATGTCCTCTAGTAGCAAGAGAAAAAACAGTTTTCCTGCAGCATCTGCGTCTCCCAAAGGCGCAGCTTGGTTTTAAGAGCCCTCACTGTAGTGATGACACGCCCCCCCCACCGAAGCTGCAGGTTGAGCGCATTCGGGTGGCTCCTGATGTCACACAGAAACGTTTTACTTCGCAGTTCTGTTGTGCCTTTCCCTTTGCTTTCAGAAAATACTTGAAATGGCGGTGATTTAAACCTTTGGCTCTGATAAAGTTAACCGCTAATGTTATGATGCTCATCACATGTTCATTTTCAAGGCTTTGCCACACAACAACTCCTGGTGTATGATGCAGTGATAAGCTGTCAACTCACTTTTTCCTCACTTTTTTCCTCCTTCGTCTTTTCTCGGATCCACTTTTTACATCCGGGAACCTATACTCTGCCTCCTACCTGTCTTGAAAGCTCCTGTATTCAAATGCCACCTTTCGTTTAGCCATGTTTGGGAGCGGGATAGTTGAAAGTTGTCACAAGTGATATGTGATACAGACTGTGAGGCGCGCGTTCGCGGGACCGTGATTGACATGCCGACACACGGGCAGTGCATTGTGGGATCTGTCATTCACCATTGACCCGCCCACTCGTCAGCCAATGAGAGCCTGCCATTGGTCTAGAACTGTCACGTGCCCCATCCCGATGAGTTCACTGACCCTCAGGAATTCTCAGTACTTATTTTGTATTGAGAACTTGCAAAACACTGCCGGCGGGCCAGCTCTAATAGTAAATAGATTTTATCATGCGGGCCACATATAATTCATCCGCGGGCCACATGTGGCCCTTGTGTTTGACACATGTGCATTAGACGATTGGACGCACTGGTTTAATCTTTAACAATGAAATGTATTCCAAAATATGCATCTGCCATAAGCAGCAGATAACATGCGCTCAAGATAGGATATCTTAAAAGCTTAGCTTTGATCTAAGCTTTGATGAACACATAATAATTGACTGCTGTTTCCTGAGTTTGACATCAGTCCAATATTGTGAAAAATACTTTCAGCTTCCCTGGGGGACGATATGAGAACTTGCACCATTCATCTGTAGAGTGTGAGGTAGAGATTGTAAATGAAGTGGAACTTTATTGCTCATATCTTCCTGTTAAATGTTGAGTTTTGATACAAAGTGCAGAATAAAAACTGCAGAGTCTGACCCATATTCAGAAAACAAGCACTTTTTATCAGCAGTGTTTAAAAGACTATATCAAATGTGTCTGCTGACAGTAATAGTTTGAAACTTTGGACATTTCTTGCTCGATGAGATAATTGATACCACTCTCATCATGTATGTTTGACAAATACACGCTTCACATAGCAAATGGTTAGCTTAGCTGAGCTTTAGCACAGGAACAAAAATAAAAATTGTGATAACATGGGCGGATTATGTATTGCATTACTTCTGAGCAAAAAATATTGATTGCCAAGGAAACAGGATTATGTATGTAGAGGTGGAAAATTCATACTTCAGTGCCACATTATGTATAATTTCATTGAATAAAACTTGATTACTTGATTGCACTTATGTTGCAAATTATAAAAAACAGTCAAAACTGTCATAAAATTACTGTAACACACCTTAAAACCACAATAAGTGGTTCTACCCAGATTAGGCAGAGAGTAAATTGCAGTCTTTATGACGTCTTTTAGGCAGCGCTCACCTTTTCAACTTAGATTTATAGCCTAGCATCAAATTTATAGCAGTGGTTTTCAATTACATAGAAAAAACCTGAAAACTTTGTTGGGGGTGGCCCAGTTTCTGCTCCGTTAGATTTAAAGCTGTGGTTGGTCAGCATATAAAAGCTAGAAAGAGCAGGCTACAATTTGCAACTGATACACCGCCCTCCCACCGACCCTCTTGTCAAAGCTACGCCCCCAAAACATATGAACTTGCACTGCCTGACAACTGTTATAAGCTGACTTTTCTATGGCTGTCTCACTAACATCAGATTATCGTCTCTGCTTCAGCGGTGCACATCTCCCTGGCTAAAGTTATGTGCAGTGAGAGCAAGGTGCATCTGTAAGTGACAGACTGGTAAACCAGCCAATACTCAAAAAAATGGTTTCAATAAATATGATAAAAAGTATTTTAGAGATTTACCAATCCTACCTTTAAGCAACGCTAAGGGAACCATGAGAACTATCAGTGAAAACACTCAAAGAGCCAAAAATCATAAGAGCTTACAGTAAGTCAATGACTACAAGTCAACAGACCACCCAAACACAACCTCTTCAACTGAAGGGATTTAGCTTTACCATGGCAACAAAAAAGGAAACGTCTTCCGTTCAAACAACTTCTCAAACCCCCACATACATGTCAGATCATCACTTGCGCAGCCATAGGATATCTTATAATACTATCTGGCTCCGTGATTTATCTCTGCTGGCCTCTCACAGCGAAAGAAAGATTATCTTCAATGTTAATTCTGCATTTGGGGATAACAAAAGGAAGTTCAATCTTCCATTCACTGCAGGTTTTCACTGCTACTGACACCCCAAATACCTCATGAAGCACACCTCATACCTAATACCATAAATACTGTTGATCTTACTTGGCTCTTGTTCCATGCAACCTTTGTACTTCCACAGAAACAGACACATACACAGTGTGTATGTGGGTTCCTCTTCATGTACAACCAGTGCATTGGTTCTTTGCCTTTGTTATTCTCTAAACAATTCCCTGATCAATTCTGAAATCACCTATGTCCTTCAGGATCTTTTGTTTTAATCATAAAAATGAATCTTTAACTCAGGGAGACACACCTGCAAGGCCCACAACAGCGCATGCAGGGGCATGACTGGGCAGGGGCAAATAAGGAAGTTTAAAGGTGATTAAATTCAGTGCAGACACACACCAACCAACACAATCACCACTTTTCATGTTTGGACTAGAAAGCCAGAGAATCCTTAGGTGAGTGGTGGAGGTGAATCAGAATCAGAATCAGAATCAGAATCAGAATCAGAAGTATTTTATTGCCAAGTACGTTCACATATACAAGGAATT
This sequence comes from Limanda limanda, assembly GCF_963576545.1. Lineage (NCBI taxonomy): Eukaryota > Metazoa > Chordata > Actinopteri > Pleuronectiformes > Pleuronectidae > Limanda > Limanda limanda. Next base: position 25,536,736 of record NC_083642.1, read on the forward strand.
TGCTCTGGGTATTGGTGCAAATAATACAACATGCATAGGAGAGCGAATCAGAGTTTGGCTCAGGACAAATGCCTGTGGAGAAGGTCAGAAATGTATAGATAAGCCCGGCAGAGGTACAATGATAAAGAACATCAAAGCTTGTACATGGGCATGATAGGATTTAGATAGGAAGGAACTTGTTCGACGTTCGGTAGTGTTTATTCACACCACATGATGACAGGCATCTGTCAGCAAACATTATGTGTGGATTACCATTGAGGTACGGTAGCTAGATACCATATCACTAGATGCTAATATCAACTGTTTTACTCTGAGCTAACAAGGCGGTTTTCCTTCTTGGGTCATTGGAAATGTTTCTGTCATTCATTCCTTCAATTCCTGCAATTTCAGGCACAAAAACAACTCCCCTGTTGATATCCTCATGATCTCTGGGTGATCTAGTTTTCTAACCCACCTGCATGCACATTTCACGGTGACATCACTTATATAACGACACTGCGCTCTCTACATTCATCACCTCCAGTAAACTCAGCGGGGCGTATTTTATTACAGTGGGCTGAATCTGAGGTCTCATGCTGGATGACTTAACTAAATAGACTTGGTTTGCAAATGACAAACAATCTGCACTTGAAACAAGCACAGATTACGTCTCCTGTGATCTAACGAGCAAAGGGACAATCAGTGTTTCCTGTCCACATGAATGACAAGCTGGATATTTGGCTTTTCTTTTTTCAGTAAGATTTAGGGAAATTGCATTTCCTGTTATTGAAGAGAACATCTTGTGTGTGTGCAGGAGACGGCATAGGAAACTCAATCATAGAGGCAACGATCTGCATTACAGCCTGAGACCTTCTCAAAGCATGTAAATATTTTTAGAAACATGCATTATCACATGACCTTTATAACTGTACTTATTATACACAATGTCACAGCTATGAGCTTTATTAAATGTTTGTTTGCTAAATGGGTTTCCAACACCCTGTTCTCCGATGTGTGAGTGTGAGTGTGTACATGTGCGTAATAACTGACCACGGTCAATATCCATCCATCAATCCATCCCTCCATTTATTCATCCATCCATTATCTTTAGCCCCCTACCAAGAGTACATCTTTTCATCATCTCCTGACTGAAAGTACCATTTGTTGTAGATACGCTGAAATAAATTAGATTGATATAACTTTCAGACAGGATGACAAGAGCAAGAGACTGAAAAATAGGCTTGGCAGTCATCAGTACCTCTTGTCAGCATGCAGCAGAGAAGGGGTTGATTTATATCGGGGGACGTAATTATGAGTGTCTCGGCCTGAAGAGGCCCTGACAGAGGCTCCAATATCAAAGACTTATTTCATTACTTGCCAGGGTATCAGTCGGGTTGGGTCTTATTATAGTGACCAACATTATCATGGTTATTCGTATCATAGCGGTAATATTATTAAAATGTAAGTTGATACATTTATTACAAGTGAAAATAGCATAAAACCATGTAACACCATATCAGACAATATTAACATTGAAAAAGGGAGGCTTTAGCTTGCTAAATAAGTAATTTTAGAATATCATAAATATTGCTGAAGACAGCTTATGTTATAGCAGTGTTTTATAATGTTCAGTTGCCCCTGACCCTGGAATAGACTGACCCAAGACTTGAGTTTAAAGATTTACTCAAGTTCAGACAAATACAAATATTGATGTCACATAGTTACAATGGCAAACAAATCCAACAACACTTGAACATGCCTCTGTGTGATAAGTACAACCTAAAACACTCTTTGAGAAAATATATTATTTGATGTGTCCTTTGACCTTTTAGTTTGGTCCGTGTCCCATCCACTAACCAGGCGGAGGCAGGGTTTCTGACTAATACTGCAGCCAGCCCCCTTTTTCTGTATTTTTTTAACAATGGTCACAATTTATATATATTCTGTCAATAATCAATTAACAGAGAGGCAAGGCAGGCCCCACACTGTGTTCCTCTCTCCCACATGGCCAGCTCTACCATTCGGGGTCTGTGAGACTCGTGGATCCTCTTAACCCTTCAGGTTAGAGTTGATCTCAGCAGTGGGGCGAGAGGCCATGTCCTTGAGCTGATTAAAGCTAGACTAAGCCTGCAAGGGCCAAGAGAACATGTACCTCCAAATACACACACACACACACACACACACACACACACACACACACACACACACACACACACACACACACACACACACACACACACACACACACACACACACACACACACACACACACACACACACAACGTCTCAGTACCCTGACAAGCTGCTGAAAAGAAATAACTGCTGATATGGAATTCCTGAACTACCAGGAGGAGAGCAAACTTTTCCTCAGTGAAAAGATAAACTGTTAATCCCACAAAAGGCACCAATAAGAAGAACACGCTTTTGAGGTTACACTGATATTCGTTGTTAACTTGTGTGAGCTCAGGGGTCCAGCCTGTTATAGAAACAACACAACATGTTGTCAGTGAAGCTGTTGGTTCTTCACCTGCAGCAAACTTTTGAATATTACTCAAACTTTTCTGGACGGTGAATGGGAGCTCCGCTCTCCATTAATCTGTGCTGCTGGTTAATCTTGTAGGAATGTGTGCAACAGTGTCACAAATCAGCCTCCCAGCCATTAGCAGCCTGCACACACACACATACACACACACACACACAGTGCAAGTGCCAGTTTCTAGTTCCTTCAGCAGAACTCTGACACAACTTTTGGCAGCTCTCTTTTTTACTTCCCAGCTTTTGCATACATTTCATTTTTGCCTTTCCCGTCATAACAAATCTGATAAGGTTCCAAATTCCTTTCAAACAATTCCTGCAGTTAGGAAAGAGGATGTCGCACCTTGTACTGATGTCAAGAGACAAATTTTGATTTGTGGATATGGTTTGTACAAATATAATGAAAATTTGAGTCAAATCCAGAACCTATCCACATTCAAATACATTTCAAATGTTTTTCTGATGAACCACCACCTCCAAGTGCAAGTTCCTGCTCAGTGCATGTGCACCACACTTCTGCTATCCAGCACATCACATCTTAAACTCTGAGGAATAAACACAGGGAGTTTCTCCTACAGAAAACAAATGCACAACTGCTTTCTAGTGACCACACATCCTCATTTAACACACATGTAGGAGCAGAGGGGAACACGAGGCTGCACTTGTCATGAAGCCTCTGTTGCTCCAGGCTATCTACAGTGTAATAGTGACTCATCCAGGAAAGTTGAATAAGGACAAAACAATAAACCCATGCTGTGATGCAAACCAAACCTAATGTTCAGTCATCTAAGAGTTTGAGGTAAAACTGCAGCGTTTACTCACCAATACTTTCTTTAAGTTAAGGTAAAACTGTAGCGTTTACTCACTAATACTTTCTTTAAGTTAAGGTAAAACTGTAGCGTTTACTCACTAATACTTTCTTTAAGTTAAGGTAAAACTGTAGCGTTTACTCACTAATACTTTCTTTAAGTTAAGGTAAAACTGTAGCGTTTACTCACCGATACTTTCTTTAAGTTAAGGTAAAACTGTAGTGTTTACTCACTAACACTTTCTTTAAGTTAAGGTAAAACTGTAGTGTTTACTCACCTATACTTTCTTTAAGTTAAGGTAAAACTGCAGTGTTTACTCACCGATACTTTCTTTAAGTTCAGTTAGGTTTACTCACCAATACTTTCTTTAAGTTAAGTAAGGTTTACTCATTCATACTTTCTTTGAGTTCAGTTCAAGCCTGCTCCACATGTCTACATCAACATGACAACGAGCTTAAGGCTTTAAAATGATGCAATTAGCCTAGCATAATTCAAAGGTGTAGCTCCAGGAGGATGATTGGCAGGTATAACGCAGTAATAGCACAGCCTCCATATAAACTCAGTGGTGAATCCGCTGTGCTGATAAAGCGTTTCTCTGAGAAGTGGTCCGGACACAAGTGTTCGCAAAGACGGAAGATTGGATGGAGCACTCACCTGCTCGGTAGTTTCCAGCGGCTCCTCTCTTCACACACACTCAAACTAACTTTCTCCCTCTCCCTCTGTCTCTCTCTCTCTGTCTTTTTCTCTCTCTCACGCACCGTCAGGCAGCACCGCCTCTGTGTGTGTGCGTGTGTGTGTGTGTATGTGTGTATGTATGTGTGTGTGTGTGTTTATTTCCGTTAATCCCGGCGGTGAAGCCAGCGAGCAGTGGAGGAGGCGGAGCTGAAGTGTCACCGGCGGCCTCGCACCGCGGAGCAGCGGCAGGTGAGCAGGTCCCCACCCAGTCCTCCCACTGCCCCCACCCAGTCCTCCCACTGCCCCCACCCAGTCCTCCCACTGCCCCCACCCAGTCCTCCCACTGCCCCAGTTAAACATTACCGTCAACTAATCCCTCGGTGCTTCACTACTCACCAGTGAACTTGAATGTCAGGGAAGCAGATACGGCAAGGTAAATTAATATGGACAGCTTTTCTCACAGGAGAAACACAAAGCCACATGTTCACTGCACATGCCTCCGGTGGCCTATATTTTTACTAGATGTCTTACAAACATGTACAATCTAATTTGTCCCTGCTGTCACTGGCCTTATAAAGACTCTTGTTATGTGTGTAGTATTGTCAATGTTTTTGTGTTGTACATACTGTATGTCCACTGATTGGGCGAATGCCCGGCTGGCTGTGCAACAAGTTGCCCCTCAGGGACAATGAAGAACCTTGAACCTTGAAGTCATTCCTTGTTTACTGTTAGCTGAGCTCTATAGCCTTGAGCAAAGCCACACTTCATTGTATATACTCCATTTATAATGATGATATCATGGAAAATGATACCTTGTTCAAGGTCATCGTGTACTTCAAAAAAGCAAAACAAACAAACTGTGGTATTTATGGGTAGTGTTAGCTCTGTTGCCTCACAGCAAGAAGGTTCCTGGTTTGAATCCCGGTTCGGTTTCTGTGTGGAGTGTGCATGTCTGCCTGAGAGCCTCTGGACTTCCTGCAGTCCTTCTCCGGCCGGTCCACTCGTAAAAAATCTGTGTATTGTTATCTGTGTTGTTGTGAATGCGACTGAGCGGAGGATCTCCTGCCGCATTGTTCATTTGTAAAGGCTAAATCCAGATGGTCTGCGGCCATCCTCTGGAGATCATGTCTTTTATTGGCTAAAGCCACCCTCAAAAAGAATAATCTGTATTGTAAGTAAGTGACCAGACCAGGGGCGCTTTAGGGGCCCCGCCCCAGGGTGATCAAGGAATGATTCCCTTATAGACTTTCCACAAAAAAGCCTTAGGATTAAAATTAAAGGTGCCTGAACACACCTGAATAGGACCTTTTCACAATGGGCAGTCTGATTTTTAACACATTTGGTTATGTTCAAGTTCCCTGGTTCCATTAAGCTCTGACAACATGAACAATACCAGGATCCTGAAGCAACCATCATTCATGTGATTATTTATAATCTCTCCTGCTGTGAAAAGGCACTGGCTTGTATAATATGCCTATAATATATCATTAAAACTTTGGTAAGGGTTAGGGGTTACCAACTGCTGAGGAAAAACAGAAGAACAACAGAGTAGTCTATAATAAATTGGACTGAAATACCAACACGCATGACCAGTTTTAAAACAGTTTGTTTTCGACTTACTGGTGATGTGGAATATTTGCAATTATCTCTCAGAGAACATTGAGTTAAACTGGCAATGAATGAACCAGCAGCGAAAATCAACAGCTGAATAACGCATTTGTATTTTTCTATTCATAATAAGATGTGTTTGTTATTTGTGTGTGTAAGGATTACATATTTCAACCAATGTCATTTCTTCCCATGGGAAAGCGACATACCAAATAAAAACGTGCAATGAGAGGTAAAAATAATTTCCTCTCGCTGCATAGTGTGTTCCCCTGTTTTGCTTCAATGGCACGAGGATAGTGGAGATAGCTCATCACCGACAGGATTTGAACCACGGGAATTATCAAGAGATGACAGTCTCCATCGACGAGCTCATTATATGGTGCCAGTCGAGTCAACTGATACACATCACATATCCCTAACCAGCAGCCGCCTAATACGACGGCAGTCTACTGGAGGTCAGTGTGCGTTCATGTTTTGAGCTGGTATGGGCCGGATCGAGCAGCTAGTGGGCACGTGCTGTCTTGAAATGTTAAAAAGGGATGGAAGTAGAGACATGTTGTATATGTGTAAACACTGACTCCCGGTAGAACTTCAATGAAGTGACAGGGAGTAAGATGTGGGGAAAGAAAGACAGGTAGAAAGAGGAGAAGCTGTAAAGACCCACTGTCAGGAATCAGTGCAGGTTGTGCAAGGTAAAACCCAAGGCTGGAATCCATAATTATACTGTGCAGTGTAACATAAAGATGAAAGTAAGCAAGCACAAAAACAACAGATACTTTATACTGTAGGTTGTAATCAGAGGCAATTTTACAGAACTTAGAAGCACTAAGGACGTGATCAACAGATGCAGGAAGAGATAAGCAGGGGTTCAGCAAAAGGTGCACGGCAATAAAGAAAAGAAAATTGTTGGGGAGAAATAATTTTGAGGAGATAAAGAAACCGTGAGAGAAAATCTGGGGGAAAAGACGGAATGATAAACACATGAGAGAGGTGCAAATGCTGGATGAAGGTTGCAATCAGTCCACAGCTATGCTCTTTGAGTAGGGAAACATCTGGAGGAGGTGTTTTACATGATTGCTACACACTCCGAAAGCGAAAATGAACAGTTGAAAACCAGGGAAACCCTCTTCTTTTCATTCTTCACATGCTTTCATGTGATTTAAAGTGTGTGTGTGTGTGTGTCTCATTATATAGAGTGCATGCGTAAAAGGAATGCGCCAAGATGTTTTTTTTGCTCTCACATAGCTGAGCCACATTTGGCTTGAGGGATGAAGCAGTTGAGACCCTCAGTATGGCTTGAAGATGATCATCAGTAAGCCTGGACCTGTACCTGGACGTATTGAAGTTCAAGGTGGAGAAGAGCTTTTCACACAAATATGTGCTCCAAAAAAGGCACATGGTCCGCTTGAACATTCGGGAAAGCTCAAGGAAGCTGGGGTTCAATTCTCACAAAAATTGCCCAAGCTTGTCTTCCTTTCCACTCACCTCCCTGAACTTGGCTTTGAGGTCAGAGTTGCACTGCAGGCCAATGAGCTCCATTTGAAGCACAGGAGGGGCATCTTGCACATCAAAGGAGAAGGGATCCGCAAAATTTTTGTAAAAGTCGCTCTGTGCTTCTTGAAGTCTGCAAATCTATGATCAAATTCCTCCTGTAGCCTCACATTTTTCTATCCATTTTTGTGCTTACTTTGTGCCGGCGTGTTGGCTTACCTGCGTTCTGGGACTTATTTGAGCAGATCCGGTACCTCTCACTAGACGAAAAGCAGTATTATTGTCACAGTGAACCTCTACGGACAGGCCTAATCCCCTGCTGTAACCAACTGTTTCCATGATGTTACCTCGGCGTTCGCCAGTGAAGACAAGGTGGGTCTATCGGCGTTTGCGGACCTTAAGGGGGATTTGGAGAACAAAGGAGAGAGCCGCGGGGGGGCTCGCTGAGCCTCGCGGACCGATCGCGACGTGTGATCTAATTAGCATATGAATCGGAGTCCAGCCGCTGGCTAGAACCTCTCTCTACTCACCATTGGAGGAAACCACAGACCCTTGAAACTAATGTCACTCGTGATTGGTTGGTAGAAGTGTTGCTATTGGTCACCTTATGGGTCATTGCAGTGCACACGTGGGGTCACAGCATTCCGCACGTGGGGTAAGCCCCTCCCACACAATATTTATAATAAAAATGTATATATTAATATTTATTATTATTTATAAGTAAGCCTTTACCAAAAGCACTGCAGTTAATTAAAACTAAACATTCATGTGATGCTTGATGTTATAGGTGAACATATTGTACAGGGAACAAATGTGAACAAGGTATATGTGGAGTGAAAGCTTTATTTACATACAGCAAAAATGTTGTACAAAAACTCAGATGAGGCTTGAAATGTTTCTCTGCAGCCTCTGGGTCATGACTTCTTTGTGGGACTCTTCTCCAGTGTGTAGACGTCTGTGGTGTGTAGCTGTGAGATCAGTGTAGCTTCCAGTCTTATATGAAGTGTGGGACACAGGTCGGTGCGCTCCTGGCTGTGGAAGGATGGATCCATGTCATCTGTCCCGCTTCAATCAGCTGTAAACACATTCAGTAAAATTAGCACAGTTCAATTACAACATACACCTTTACATGTAACTGGAAAATTATTTAATGAATATAACCTTACCCTCTTTCTTCTCCGACAACTCCTCAATGCTGATGTAAGGTCTGGTCGGATCATACTGGCTCATAGTGTGTCTTTGTACGTCATGGACAGGCAGCTGGAAAACAACACATGTAACATGACTTTATTATTAATAAACGGAAATAGCCGCGCTGCATCACCGTTGGAAGATCCACAGCAAAAAAACACCAAAACAATTCAAAAACAGTTACTTACATTCAATGGCTTAATTTTCTGCACTTTAAATCCGGACTTTCAGCGTCTCAGCCTAACGCCTCTTTGTTTGTGTGTGTGTGTGTGTGGAGGGGGGGGGGGGGGGCTGAGGCTGTGAAAACATACAGAAAAAAGTCACGTTGATGAAAAAACTTAACGAGAACAAACTGTTACATCTAAGTAATTCATACATATTTACACATGCACTAGATCTGCTCCAGCACTCGATGCTGTATTCGTATTTTAGCAACTTTCTCGCTATCCCAAAGAGTGGCGGACATGCTTTCAGATGTAGGGTTAGCTTAGTGGTTAGCATGGCGTCTCTAGCTCACCGTAACTCAGGGACTGTGCTTCCGTCTTCTCCGCCTCGACTCGTCCACACCGGGCCCGCGGCTCTGCCTCCACACGCACTCATCTTCTCCTCCAGGGAACAGTGTCGTGTCGACTTCAGCAAGTTATTTACCCCGAAGACAGAGTCACTCGTACGGGACAAGCTAAACACGACCCGCTTCCTGTCTGCGGGACACTCGACGCTGCTGCACGGCGTTTACGAGGCTCTGATTGGACGAGTCCATCAGCTGATGACGCGAGCGGGTGACGTGAGCAGCGGTGTTTAGTACATTTACACACATGATTCACGCTGTTCTGTGTTCGTAACCTTATAGTTGAATGCACTTATCGTAAGTCGCTTTGGATAAAAGTGTTGACTGTTTTAATGGAATACTGAGAAAGTTTAATAACAACAATTAGACAATTGAAGTTCAAATTATGAAGGAATTTAAGCTCTATATTGTGTCTCCTTTATATTTAAAATAATAATCAAACTGAGTGGAGATGTATGTTGTATCCAAACAGCCGGCTGCTGTGTTTTGTCACTGTGCAGTCCATGGGGGATTAAATATTACACTGAAAAAATAAATCATTAAATCAATGAATGTTTCATAGCAATTTTGAAAGTAGTGGTGAAAAGGTACCATTTATAATTCATGGAACAGCTTAGTTTGCCATTGACATGTGAATTTGATGCCAGTATTTTGGGAGGACAGATATTTTTATGGAAAGCCAGTAGAAGTTTGGAGCTTACAGGACACAGATGATCATACCCAGCATCATTTATTTGCTGGAAGAGGTGTGGTTTACACTTCCTCTGTGCATTTAACCAGCACAATTGAAAAAGTGACTGTAATCATGCCACTCTGTACAGTTGTTGAGATTTAGGATTGGATGACAATAAAAATTTGAAATAAAGTGCATTGTTTCATTTCTTTTGACTGCATTGACCTTTGTTCGTGGTATACAATATAATTCATTATAGCACACTTACTTACTTAAGAACAATTTAAAATTTCAGGTTTAATATTTATTTTAAGCCTGGTTTACTCAGCCAGATAGTTTGTTGGTGCCTCTTACATATTGGTGTTATCTGCTCTCAGGGAAACTGATTTGCATTTGTGAAGCTCAGAGCATTGTCATTTGCATGTGAAAGCGTCCTCTAGGAGTTGGAGCAGGGGGGGTCAAATCTCAACAGCTCACAGGCTTGACAACTGCAGGAACCCTGAGCGTTTCCTTTGCTGCCTGCAGATACGTGTGAAAGTCGTTAACCGAAGGATGTGCCAACACTTCTCTGCGACACAGATTGACACAAACGCTTCTTTTCATGCAGTGTCATATCGAAAAAAATATGAATATTAAAAAAAGTTTTTTAAGAAATGATTAAAATAAAATATAACAATATAATGTAATCACTAGAAAATTAGGGAGCCCCTGTTGACATCGGTGGATGAATTACTAATTTGTGGCCACGCAATAACAAGATAATCTAATAAATTATATATAAAGCTTTCTTAACAACAGCATCACAATTTCATAAAATAATAACAAATGCAGACTTCTAAGATGAACCAAAATAACTAGCACATCGTCATGTACAGTCCGTGGCTCGGTGCGTAAATGTCACCACCAGAGGATGAGGGAATTTAAATCATTAAAATTCATCCACACATATCAGGTGTAAATAATAATGTAAAACAGCCCAGACTGTAAAATGTAGATATTAGCTCAATGACGTGTTATAAACTGCTGCGGTTTAGAATAATCTGTCTGCGTAAAGAAGCTCCAAAACCTCACAGCGCAGCGTGTGCGTAAAGGAGCCGTGGTGTCCCTTGAATTTGCCTTCAATTTAACAAATTGTGTGTGTGTGTGTGTGTGTGTGTATGTGTGTGTGTTCCGTTCCGCTGGACACAGAAGTCGCCTTTGCTCAAGACGCCACTTTATTAATCACTGACATAAAGACTGATACCGTCACTGCAGTATAGCCTAAATAAGTCCCACTGCATTGTAAGTGGCATGTGTGTGCTGTTTTAAGCGGCGTTTTATGTGCGTTCCGGGACCTGTGCTCGTCGTACCTGCGCTGTGATATGTACTTAGTGTTCCGGCACCTTGTGATTTACCAATGAAGCACTGGATACATCATGACCTGCGCGAAAGAGGGCGGAAAACTATGAATTTCACCCTCCTGCACCGCACATCCAAAGCCACTCTTTTCTCTCCCGGCTCTCTCTGTCACTCACTCTCACACGTACACACACACACACACGACCCCGCCCCCCATGTCACTCACTTGCATGCTGCGTTCACTGGTCAGGCAAACAGTAGGAAACCAGAACATCATAACATTGTCCCACACAGCAGCTAACAGCGGAGCTGCTACAATGTTTGTGCGGGCCGCACTAACATTAAACTTTCATATTAAGGTGGGGGCCACAAAATATCGTCCCACGGACCGCAATTGGCCCGCGGGCCGCGAGTTTGAGACCCCTGGTTTAATGCAATGGCATCATTAATGATGAAGGAAAGTAAAGCTACTTCACAGCTAACAACTAACAAGGGAGAGAGTCACAATGAAGTTCCTTCAAAACTTTGTTAGTTAATTTGTGAAATAAGAATGTAGAGATTTGCCTCTGGGGCAGTACCTCAAATAAGTTATTTTATCATTTGTACCTAAATTGTACATGATGAAAAGTCCAAATAGTACCATGATAATAGCATAATATGTAACATTGGGAATTATTGAGAACATTTGATTTTTGTTTTAAAAAATTGGGGAATCTTTTGAACAAGAGATTATTCCCTCTACCAGTTTTAATTTGTTTGTCAGCCTTTTATTTAGAGAGCTACAGTATGCTCTCTGGGATCCCTTCTAGTTCCTTAGAGTTTTTTTGGTCTATTTATTAGTAAGCAGGATTACGCAAAGTCTGCTGGACAGATCAACAATGAACTCTGTGGAAAAATGTGGAATGGGTCTGGAAAGAACCCATTGTAAATTACAAACACTGTATGTAACCATTGATAGAACTCAAGTGGGTTTAATAGGTAACTGAAGACAGGAAACTGTCAGGAGGCACATGCCTACGTTAACCTCCCTGGTCGCTGCTAGTTTCATGTTAAAGATAATTTTTAGACATTTTTAACCAATATTGGTGATAAAGGATGTGGCTTACACTTCTCAGCTTTATCCCAAAAATGTTTTAAAAACGTGATATCACAAACCACAAGACACTTTACAACAATCGCCATTCTGGTGTCCCTACAGCCTGTTTTTGTGTGACTGTAGAATATCATTATTAACGCCAGCATGAACAAGTTAGCAGCTGCTACATTAACCAGTTTTACATTTGTCTGTCAAATATCATGATCCTCATGGTCGTCTTTGAGAGGATTGGTATTCAACCCAACTGTTGCACACTAAACCCCACCCCAAGGTTGAGAATCACTGCTGTAGATGATCACTCAACTTTATGAACTTTCCTCAGACTCAGAGTGCAGTCAATGTCTAGTCCCATCAGTTCTATACCCTTAACAGGATACTGTCACACCGCGGTCACTTGCCCTTCCTCATGTGTCACCGGTCTGATTGTCTCAGATTGATTCCACCTGTTCCCTTCACCCTCATGTGCTTATAGTCTGCGTCTCCCCTTTGTCTTGTGCCGAAGTGTTTCGTTCTTGTTCGTGCACCTAAGCCTTACCCACAGTCATTGTCGTTTTTGCCAAAGAGTTTTTTTGCTACGCCACGTAAGTTGTTTTCTGTTTCCTCCTTGAGAGTGATTTTTCGTTTGTTAAAGTTTTCCAGTTTAGCTTTGTTTGGTGTTGTTTGTAATCTGTTTTTCTTCCTCCCTTTTGGAGCGATTTATGTTTAGAGAGATTTAGTTAGTTTGTTGAGCCTCCTGTTTAGGTGAGCCTTTTCTTTTGCCCCGTTCATTAGTAGTTTGGTTTTCCTCCTTCGGGAGCGCTTTTGATTTCTTGCTCTAGCCATTTGTTTGTCCTCCTTCGGGAGTGATTTATGTTTAAAACCTTTTTCTTTTTCTAGTGTGTGTTTTGTATTTATTAGGAAGTTTTCTTTTCCCCCAGTTATTTCTTGACAGGTATTATAATATTATAGATATAGTTAGTGAGATTTTCATAGCCTTCTTGTTTGTCACTCTGCATTGAGGTTCTGAATTCAATAAAGTGTGCTGGTACGTGATATTCTCTGCTTCTGAGTCCTCATTCCAGTCCAGGCCTGACAGATACTAGTGTGGTATGGGAAAACTATCCCTCCCTACAAGAAAAAACGAAGGGACATTAGTATGTTTCTATTTCTAATCTAACATATGATCACTACTATGTTGACCAAAATTAAATTAAAATGTGGATGTTTTAGTTTTAAATCAATATTTTTAGCTGTTTAGCTCCATTCACTCCAATGGAGGACCTCCTCATGAATGCCGTCTACAGGCATGAAGTGGTCAGGCTGTCTGTAGATGGGATCTGAGTCGTCTTTTGCAACACTCACTTCAAACTGCAGACCAAGATTTTGGCACAGCACCTAGACCTGTTGAATGTTGGTTTTCCCTCAGATTTATTCAGTTAATTCAGTTTTTGCTAGGCAATACTTACTTCTTACTATACTCGGGTAACCCAAAGACACATATCTGTTTATTTTTATGGACTATAACTTTGTACTTTTTAGTTTCACTCTCCTCTGATAAACGTCAACACCACACCAAAGAGCAGAGAGTTTAGCACCGTAAGAGATCCAGAAGTTAAAAAAAGAGACAGAATACCAGAATCACACTGGACAATTGACTGGAAACATGAATCCAAATAAATGCTTAAATTTTTTCGATTATCTTCACAAGTGTAAATGGTAATCATCAGCTCTAAGTGTTAATAAGACATATACATGTTGTGTTTACTTGTGTGCCAGTTTGTAGCCTGGGTAATGTGAAAATGGCAACATGGAGACTGGCGACAATTTGATTGAGAGAGGGAAAATTACTCACACGCAAAAATAATACCTTTTTATCATAATTGCTTTATTTGACAGTCTAAAGAAATCGTATTGGGTTGCCAGGGTAGACAAAGCAACTCAACCTGCAACATTGACCATGATCATTCTTCCTTGTGGTAGTAAATCCTCTCATGTGCTCACGCTGTTTGGACAGATTGTCTGACACGACCTGACTACTCGCACTGTACGTAGTTCCTGCCCAAAACTACATTTCCAACTTCTGTTATGTTTTTCATTTCAAACAGACGTAGTGAGGGAGAAGGTGCGGATTTAGGGGAATTGACTCTTGATTGTTCAACTGTGCGAGCGCCTGAAGACATTTCATACATGTTAGAAATTCATATGATCATCTGATCAGGCATCTGATCACACCTTGCACCCCCCTTTGCACTGCCCAGTTTTTTTTTGCTATTCTTGTGACACTCCCATGACACTAACCGTCACCATTTCCTCTTTAAAATATCATAATACAAATGTAATCAATTATTAAATTATGGGCAAAAAGTTATGTTATTGCCACAGAAGTGTTATTACGTTATTAGCAAGGTACTTCATTAACGGCTTTTATTACATTGAAAACTGAAAAATTATCACTTTATTGGCAGACATAATGTTATCTGTGGTTATTATATCATTGGCTGCCACACAGCCTCCTCCAGATAAATGCATAAAGAAGCAGCCTAAACTTGCTACACAAATACATGAATACGACAATGATACAAAAAATTTAAATTGAAAAAGTCATTGTTACATGTAGACATTCAAACATGCATTTCACCTCCTCCAGAGCTGAACCACAGCAGAACAAATCAATCATTTGATGCCTGCCACCATGTGGATCCACCAGTTGGCCTGCACAGTCCAGCCCAGCTTCTCACACTCTGAGATCTGCTGGAGGTAATGCTCCTTGGCCTCCGCCTCACCCTGCTCATCCTGGAGAGCCTCCCGCAAGTAGCGCATGTCCTCTGCAGCACTCAGCTCTGGGATACCGGTCAGCAGCATGAGGGAGAAAAGAGTGACCAGCAGACGAGAGTGGGAGCGCAGGGAGAGGTAGGCTTGTGTGCAAGTGTCCTAATGGTGGTGAATGGAGTGGGGAAGAAAAAGAGAAAACAAAGTCAAAGATTGAGGAAATAAAGAGAAAATATAATAGGATGCAAGAAATCATAATTTTACGGTTTTAATTTTGAATATTTGACACATAAAATGCCAGTACACATGCACAGTGGATCCACTTAAAAGCTCATCCATATAGTGTATGTTTGGGGGCAAGGCAATTGTTTTCTAATTTGTTCAATAAAGGCAAAAATAAACAATATTGTAATGATAGTCATAGTACTCAAATAAATGGAGTTAAAAAGATGGGTTTGGGATTTCTGAAAAATCATCTCTATCTGATAATCACAGTTCAAGTCAAAGAATTCACCATCTAAGCATCACATTTCACAATTTGCTGATGTTCCATAAAAGGAAGTTGAAACACATTTCAGAGCCTACTTCTTTTATTTATTGATGCTTATTTTTATACTTGTGAACAAACCCCCATGGAAAGACTTAAGCCAACTAGCCATTTATCCAACGAACAAGTATTACCTGTGTATCCAAAGCCTGTTGAAAATAATAAGGCCCTCCATTGCACTGGCTGAGATGTTTAATCCATGAACACAATATACTATACAGTTACATATGTTGCTGGAAACACCAAATAAGTATTAATCCACTTCTGAAAATAGTCCCACTATAATGTTTGCTCAAATAAAACTACAGTTCCCTGCTGTTTTTAGGAAATTACTTGTTAAAATTGATGAATAAATGATATGAAACGATATCATGTGGCCTGTTTCCATCATCAACGGGATCTAGAGAGCTTGGGGCTTTATGACTGGATAAAAAACTACACACAAAAACACACAACTACACACACAAAAACGGTCCTCTTACCCTGAACCGTTGGAAATAGAGGCTGTTGCGACCTTTGACCCTGCCCATGACATATAGGAAGTCAGGTGTGAGGACAAATGGTGCACGCTCCCTGTTCATACCAAGGAAGTGCTTCCTGTTACCCAGGATGTGACCGAAGTCGATGTGAAACAAGTTCCCTGATGAAAAACAACATGAAGGTTCATACTCTTCAATTACATCTATCTTCTTAATTCAGTCTCATTTGTTCATTTTTGTTTTTCATTCACTCGTGGTGTCATTTTAATAAGGAAAGGACTGGAAGATATAATGTTTGCATTTGCAAAAAATGCACATTTTAAGCAGCTAATGAGTTCAATCAACAGCCAGTGTGATGTGAACAGGGATGTGTGAGGCGTACCTTGGTCTGTGATCATGATGTTGTCATTGTGTCGATCTCCGATACCCATTACATAAGTGGCCACACAGTAACCAGCGCAAGACTTCACAAACGTCTCCACAGTCTCGTAGTGCTGTTATGAAATGAGATTAAAGAAGTCCAATGACTTTCAGATACAATGATTTTGGAACATTACAGATCAAGAGCATTCTCACACTATATTATACAATAAATTTGTTTCATGTAATGTAATAAATATGATCTGGGCTTCTCTGTTGACCTTTTGGCAGCTGCCCACACCAATATGACCCAGCATGTTATCCGGCCAACACCTCTCAATTTAGAGGCGTTTATGTGCAAACTTAGATTACCAGAAAATCTGGGTCAAAGTCTTGTATAAAACCTGGTCCTGAATCGTGTCCATATTTTCATATGACTTACAATTTCCTGGAGTGGACACTTGGACTTGAGCCACTCAAACAGAGCATCATTTCTGAAAGCTCCAGCCGTTCCTCTGTGGCTCCTCTGCACTGCAGCAATGGTCGCTGCATTCCTCACTATCTCAATCATACCTGTAAAGCAAAAACTTGATTCAAAAATGGGATAGTGGGAGCTGTGGCGTCAGACTCCTTCTTCAAACATAAAAAACACGCCTCCATACTGCTTGTGCGTTATCAACCAATTGTCTGCAAAACCCGACATTCAAATTCGACTCGAAATTTACTTTTAAGCCTAAAAGTACGCTACCGAAAGTAACAATGGTAGGGGATGTAGTGATGCTAACGCGCACCCTTGGGCTAGAGCTTGTTTCCAGTTCATGCTTACGAACATAAACGCAGCTTCAGAGGAGGATATCAGATGACTTATAGGCTAAAAACATGGTGTAAATTACTGAGGCATGTTATTTTTTTTTCTTTAGTTTAATTTACGTTAAAAGTATTGATCACCAGTTACTTCAATTGGATTGGATTTTGCTACAACACTGATTAGCCCTGAAACTCCAAAAGTGAGTAGTAGACTTAAACACTCCCCCCCCCTATTCGGTAGGGTTCAGAGGACAACTGCAGAAAATAGAACTAAACAACATGTATAAAAAAAATCCAAATAAATTAAAATATTTACAAAATGTTAGAGAGAGGGGTATTTCTAAACCACACTGATACTGATACCTATGTTGTGTCCTGTGGAGATGCAGCCATATGGAACAAGGTTAAGGTCCAGAGATTTCTCCTGCCAGATAGAGTCCATCACCATCAATGTCTAAACAGGAAGATGCACAAGTGTCACTTCACCCAAAGTAAAAATATATTCATCAACACCACACAGCAACAAGAGTAAGATTACTCAAAAGTCTGTTGAGTAATTGTGGCAAAAAAAAACAATCTCCCTCACCTGAATGACCAGCATGTCCTGTCGGAGGTCGTCGCCCTGTTTGAAGATTATTCCGACAGGTGTAGCAGAGGTGGGCGACGGCATTGGAGAGAACTCCAGCCACAGAGGCTTCTTCTTTGAGGCCATCACTTTGCATTTATCCAGCTGAACAGGTGGGATAGAAAGAGCACTGATCTTTTTGGCTAATTCAAATAACTTTGAAATGTCTTGAAATCAACTTATTTCCACTACTGATAACTCTCTGCCCACTGATTCTGTCAAAAGATAACTATGCCATTGTCTTTCTCTTAACTTAGCCCCTGAAAACTTGACCGAATAAGCAACAATCACTACAAACACCAGATAATCTCTTTGTTTGCTTGTTTGTTTATTTGACCCAGACCAATACTTAGCTACATTTGGTAATCGCGGAAAAAACTTTGAAAAAATGCAACAGATAAATCCCACCCCCTCCAATCGGCCCTCTCATCAAAGTTACGCCCCCAAAACACAATATGATAAATACTCGAAAAAGTAATGTGCCATTTGGACATTAAGACATTTGCAATAAACAGTTCTTTTCACTTTGTAAACTTTTCAGTTGCTACTTTCCGTTGTCATTTAGCTGAAGAGGAAGTATTATTTATATTTTATGGTAAGTGTGAGACTTACTCAAAACCTCAACTTGCTTAAAGTAAAATAAAAAAATAAGAATACCATAATTCAACTCAAATGCACCTTATTTGCACACATACAAAAACAGTATTGACAAAGCTTACCAGGATCATTCCAACTTTGATGCGAGGGTCAAAGGGCAACAGGAATTCATTTGGCAGATTACAGTTTCTGAGAAGCTCTTGGAGCCTGATGGGAGCTAAAACAACAGCAAAAAGAAACAAAAGACACACATTTTTTTTTTTTATGAAACTAACTAAAAGATTTAACCTGATCTATCCAGTTCTTTTCAGACAAGAGTACTTGCCCCAGAAAATAAAGTTGCTAGACAAATGGTGTGACCACAGGTTTGTAACACAAGATGGAAAAAGGGTGGTGAATACATGAATGCATTATATAAATACATAAGGATGTATTTCTTGGGTGTGTCCAACCTGTAGGAGGGAGGTCAGTCTTGTCAGGGTAGAGTCTCTTTATCGTTAAAGCGACCTCCTCTAGAGCCTCCACAGCTTGGACCTGCTGGGCGAAGCTGTCGAGCATGGCCTGGCCACAGCCCAGCAGGTAGGCCTCCAGAATCACCGACATGCGCTGGCGGAAGTAAGGACACCCTGCCACCTCGCTGCGGACGTACCAGAAGAAGAAGTGGCCGATTCTCTTGCTCTGCAATGAAAGATGTGAATGAGTCCACATTATACTGCAATTAGACTTAAGTGTCTCACTATTGTGTTAACCTCCGAGACAACTTATAAGTGAAGTCAGTCAGTGACAATAAGAATTTGAATTTCACACAAGAGGAGTAGCAGAGGTCAGGAACCAAATTTATTCAATGTTCACTGTTCACTGTTAAAATTAGATCCTGTATTTCACAGAGACCTGCCCCTCGACCTGCTGACAACATGTTCGTGAGTATGGATCAAGTGAAAGTGAAGGATCTGCTTGGTCCTGAGAAAGCAGATTAGAAGGTTGCACAAGCAAACATCTACAAAATAATAAATCCAATAGACACGGCTGTTATGTTATCCAGACAAGGAGTGCAGAAACACTTCTCAAAAACACTTCTTAGTTATACTCCTTTGGACTGTGAGTTAGGTCCATGTCTTTTATCCACAACCTTATCTCAAGGATGTTCTGTGCATAGTAGTCTGGTTACTGTGTCAATAACCTGTCAGTAAACATGAAATGTATTCATATTAGTAGTTTTCCAGAGACACGATGCATTAAATAAAACTATCGTGTTGTGGCTTTTTCTTTTTAAAAGAAATTGATTAATACAAACAAATATGGCAAAATGATCACTGGCCTCTTAGTCTTATCATTATATGATGCTGTACGTACTAATGCTGCATAACTCACCCGCAGAGCTCTTTGGATGAGGTACCGAGCAAGGAAGCTGTCGTGGTAAGGCTCCACTTTAAGGGTCTGTATGAATTTACAGGACAAAAAAAACAGTTACAGTTTGTATATCTACACACATTGGAATCTTTTTTTTAAAAGGTATTACGGACAGAGACTATAGGTTTCCGCCTACATTTTGATCGTACTTACAACTTCAGGTCTAACTAGCTCTACACTGTTTTAAACGACAATGCATTTTGGCTTTTTGACTGGTGAGGATGCTGCACAGACCTTGGTGCACATGCACTTCATTTACAAGGAATCTCATTACTCAGATACAAAATTACAAAGAGAAGTTTTCCAGAGTTGTTTTACAGTTTTGCAAATAGTGCAAATGGGACAGTTTGCGCATCTCTCTGAGAAATTAAAGATCAATTTTTTTATTTTGTAAGGTATGCATTAATCAATTTACCATAAAAGACTACTAAATCCCAATCAAACACTAGTGTAGGGACAGCTGATATAACGTGGCAGTTGTCAGTATTCAGCTGGCAACATCACTGGTTGGCATTAGGAACGATAATTCCACATTTGTTTATCTCCGTCAGAAATGAAAGCTGCACTGTTTTTGAAAAATATTAATTAAATTCTTTGAATTGCAGGTGTTGAATCTGCTTGACAAACTTTTCCGAGCTGAGTTTTTAAATTTAGATATATAACTATGCAAAGTTTTGATGCAAAGGCTGTGGGCTTTATCACTTGAATGCATAATATTTACATAAGCCTCCAATAGAAAATGCTTTCATATATTTTGTTATATTCACGGTTCTTTTCAAACTTGAGGCTTGATATATATTTTCAGATCGACAGTGGACACTTATGACAAGTTTTCTTTGACACATACCTGCACCAGCTGTAGCAGATACTTCAATACATCATCATTGGACAGGCTCTCCAGTCTCTGGACAGCAAGTCTCCTGACTCTCTCGTCAGCAAAGTCAATGCTTAACAGCTCCAGGGCCAGTGTAATGTCCAGCTCATCAGTATCCCAGTTTCCCAGTAGCCAGTGAACATCCTCAACCACATTGCGGTTCATCCAATCAACATTGCGCAGGTAGAGGGGTAAGTTGGACGCGTAGCGGATGCTCTCCTCCCGGAACTTTTTTAGGCAAGGCCTTTTGGTTCTGACAACTGTGGGTAGGGATCTGAGAGCCATTGTGTCACTTGATGGGCCCTCAGTGGGACAGGGTGAGAAGGGTGAGTGAGAATTGAGAGAGGAGGCAGTTGATTTAGATGGGGAGGAGGGGTAGGTGGGACTGCCAGAACATTCAGGGGAGCCAAGGCTATTTGGCAGAACCACAGGGAAGCTGTAGCGGTCTAGAAGGAAGCTGATAGCCATGGAGTCTGCTACGTCTGGGTTAGTAGCAGAGGACAGTTTGTCTGCCTGGTAGGTGATGGCCTCTTCTTCCTGGCCAGGGTAGGACCACATGTGCAGGGTGTAGGAGCCCTGGCTGAGGAGGGACCTGCAGGGATGAACAAGTTTGGTGGGTTAGGGTCTTTTCAAGTTATTATTTTTAGGTGAATCTAAAGCATAAATAGGGACAATTTCATATACAAATTGCTCCCAAGGCCTATGGGAAAATTGTTACCCTGTTTTTCTTTCTTGACATTTGACACTAGCAAGACACTGCGGATATGTCACAAAGTCATATTTGATACTAAAAAAGACTAACCTGTGATCTATAAGGAGAAGATTAACAAAGTAGAGCAGCTTCGCCTCCCCGGAGTCTTTGGTTATTGGGGAGATGTCACCACCACTTGCATTAATGGTGAAAGCCAGCTTAGCTCCACGTGGCAGATCCCTAAGGAGAACATCAAAATTGAGCCATTCATTCCACAGTACTTCGTCTGCGAAGGCCTTGGGAACAGACGAGACTGAAGAGAGGACCTTGTTGCCATAAAGAATAGAAGCTTCGACATAAACGGCCTGGGGGGATTTGATTGGAAGATTTGGGATGTCAAAGCCAAGCAACTTGACCCTGAGTTTTCTGTTACAGTCCCACAAAGATATCATGAAGATGTCATCCAGATCCTTCCCTTCAAGGCAGAGATCATCATGGGAGCTGAACTGGCCACTGAAACCATCAACGAGTGGCCAGTCCACAATACGGACGGTCTCCTCGACAAGCTGGGAGTCAGGCACCACAGAGAGGTGAAGGTCTTGATTGGTCCTCAAGCAATGTCGAACCCAGAGGAAATCGCTGAGATGGTATTGACCAGATAAAAACTCCTCCCTGCCTGAGACTTTCAATACCAGTCTATCAAAAGTATCAGCATGAAGCCCCTGGTCTGCCAACACCCTTCTGAGAACTTCAAGAAGAACATCTGGGGTTGCACTAAAATCCACCTGAATGCTGAAGCTGATCTTGCTCATGTAATGCAGGGTGATAGGAATCTTCCTGTTTAGTCGCTCCTGCAGGTCACTCGGAATGGGGGCACATGTGACCCAAGGCTCGGTGGCATACAACTTGTCATCTCGATTTCTTAGCTCTTGTCTCCTCGGAGATGCCAGTTTCCTGCGGGTGAATGTGAGCTCACCAAGCCGGTCAGACGCTTCTTTCTCCAGGTTGTGTCCAATCAGGTAGGCCAGACTCTGCTGCTGTTTCTTCTTCTCCTCTGAATCAACTGCTACCACAGGTTTTACCACTATATGTGCAGAGAGGTGCCCAGTGTCTTCACGCAACCATGGAATGTCCAACGTCCTGATAACCTGACAGTCATCGTAGGCCTCATACCATTCATCCTCCCTTGCATATAGCAGAGTGTATCTCTCTGGGTCAAGTATAGCAAGTGGATCTGGATGACAGTTTTTTTCCTCAACCTATAGGAAAAGAGACAATGTTGATGGTTTCAGCTTGACAATATGTGGGTTTACAGTTATGTTAGCAGCACTGTGAGGTTGTATCATAAACTGTAATATTTAGACCCATCCATCCATCTATCCACTCATTCATTATCTATACCATTTTTTTCAGCATAGATCATTTCTATGAGTTGTCCAGAACAACATACAAAGTCCTAAGAAATCCTAGTTGAGGAAATATGTTTAATTCTCATCAATCTGAGATGTGTGCCAATAAGGCCAGGCAACAATACACCCCTTTACTCCTATCAAAACGAAACTTTACACCATGAAAGTAACCATGAAACGTAAATTTTTTTGAATTACAAGTTTATTTGAAAATGAATTTGAATATGCAAATGAGCTTCACACTAATCGTCTGCCCAAAATACACCCAAATAGGCTTAATTTTTTTCTTTACTCCTACCACAATAATACTTTACATAGTAAAGGAATACATGAAAAGTCATTTTTTTTTTAAAGTTTTTTTGAAATTAATTTGAATATGCACATGAGCTCTCAACTTATTGAATATGTCCTAATTTACATAGGCAGAAACACCATTCATATGTATGACAAATACATCGGCCCAATCTTCATCCAATCATCCCACTGCCAATGGGTGATGGCAATGCTGCTTTTAGACTGGTCTCTAACCTGAAAACTGCTTGGCTTGGTAGTACCTGTCAGGGGTATAACCCTCGCCCGGTATAGTCTTCAGGGTCACGGAGGCACACAAGCCTCCCCACCACGAAAGAATAAAGAATGACACTAGCTTTCTCGAACAAGCTAAGGTGTCCACTGTCCAGCCAGTCACAGGGAAATGTGGGAAAAGGCATCATTATTGCAGCAGGTGAAAAAGCTTGAGTATCACTGTATGGGGGCGAAAAAGATGAATCACTGGATATGCTGAGATACAGGTGAGTCTGTGATAAAGAAACTCAGAACTCATCTCTAGTGGAACCTCAAACTCTCCCTCCAACGTCAACAGCTGCAAAGTGCCATACTCTTCGGGTCTCTTACCAAATGAGGGAGTGGAAAGGGGGAAGTGAACGTATGGATCCAAAAGACTGGGGGTGGCATGTTTTGAATGGGAGATTTATTCCAATAATGACCATCAGCCTGCTGCACCACCAGAAATACTAGATGTAGTCCGCTGTAGTTGCAAGAAAGACTGCAGCACAAAGAGATGAAGATTGGGCCGATGTATTTGTCCTACATATGAATGGTGTTTCTGCCTATGCAAATTAGGACATATTCAATAAGTGTGGAGCTCATGTGCATATTCAAATTAATTTAAAAAAAACTTTCATAAAAGTTACTTTTCATGTATACTTTTACTATGTAAAGTTTTATTGTGGTAGGAGTAAAGGAACAAATTAAGCCTATTTGGGTGTATTTTGGGCATATTCGATTAGTGTATAGCTCATTTGCATATTACAATTCATTTTCAAACAAACTTGTAATACAAAAAATGTTACGTTTCATGGTTACTTTCATTGTGTAAAGTTTCCTTTTGATAGGAGTAAAGGAAAAAAATTGCCCCATAGGGTGTATTAATGCCTGGCCTTATTGGCACACATCTCGGATGAGAATTAAAAATCTTTCCTCATTTAGGATTTCTTAGGACTTTTAGTATGTTGTTCTGGACACCTCTTAGAAATAATCTATGATGAAAAAAATTCCTTTACAATTAGTCGGTCGTAAAACGTTACTTTGCCTGGACTATAATGCCACCATCTAAACAAAACGATGATATCTTCATTATTCAAGAGTTTATCTATAAAGTATTTTGGAATGTACTTTATTACAATGAACATCTATGAATGTGCATATATTAAAAAACACAAATACAACCTCTATAAAAAAAAAAAAATTTAGTTTATAGACCATCTAATATGTGTGGGCCTACCTGCATACAGATGCGTAGCCTCAGCTGGTAGATGCTACACTGTGCAGGGAGAATGACTGACACTGGCTCGCAATCCATGTCAGCATTGTAGCCATCATCACCGCCTGGTGGTGGACCAGGCACAGGCTTCAACTCACAGATAAACTTCAGGTCGTTCTCAGAGCAGCTCTGAGTCGACATCTCAGATGGAGGCTCCACAGCAGATGGACTTTCAAACCGCTTCACGAAAAATCCGAAATCCATTGATATTGCAAGACAGCAAAACCTGAGGTCGAAGACGTATTTTTAAATATGTATCTATGCGGTTTTTAGATCTATCCCTGCAGAATGACACAGGTTGTTGATATGGTGTTGCAGATATAGTGAACAAAGCAAATCAACTAAAAATCAAACAAACCTTAAGATGATGTGTGTTGCTTTGCGATGGAGTCCGTGTGAGTGTGCACCCGTGTGACTGTGTGAAACAGTGAGTTGTTTTGTGATTGCTAGAGACTTCCTCATTCTTTGATACCTGTTCTCAAACACCAGCACAGAAATAAATCCTAACAAAGCATCTACTGATCCTGTGAAGGTGTTAACTTCCTAGTTTCCTGTTGTAAATTAGAGCACGTCTAACCTTTCATGACTTTTTTACTGTAAAAGGCCAAAATGTATTTCCCCTGGTTTACCAGTCAAGTCTAGTTATGTCCTCAAAAATGATGGCAAAGAGAAGGAAAATGAGAACTTCTGTGTACTTTAATTCAAACAGATTCAAATGGCATTGTATTCAAAGTGCTGCAGGAGTGCCGCAAACCTGTTTGGTTTGTCTGGCTCATTCATCTTCGAAGGGCACATTCCACCCTACAGTGACCTTAAATTCACAATGGTTCAATTGAAGTTAATGATATATAATCTGCGATAAGGTCTCAGTGGGGATTTTCAAGTGGTGCTTGTTTCACACTTTAAAACACTTATGCAACATTAAACTAAAAAAGTCATATTTAGTTTACATATAGAAACTACTTTTCTGGTGGAAATCAAAGGGTAAAGCTACAATACATGCAAGAGGAAAAGCCTGCATGTATCCTTTCCAAGTGGTCATTATTACCATTGTTCAAAATTGGGATTGCATATACATTAAAAAGCTCCCAGAGAACTGCAGGTCTGCTGTACGTTATTTTCAGTCAATGAAGACTTTCCTGTTTCCCACAAACTTTTATCAAATCGAATAATTATTTATTTCTTACTCTATCAGGATTTGTTGGTGTTTTTCATTGTCTCTTTCCTTGCTTTTTAACGGCTTTCCTTTGTATTTATATATTGTATTAATATTTGAGCCTATGTTGTTTTTACAATACTTTTAATATTTTTGCAGTTTGCTGCTGCTAGAGTTATCTTTGCCAGTGAAACATTCCAGTATGTGGTGGGGTAAAGGAAGGCACACAAACTGCACACCTGGGCTTAGTCATGATTCTATATCAAGGACAGTTGTGGGTTCATAAATACATTATTAAATAAAGAAATAACAGAGCCAATGGATGTGGCCTCTACCAGGGGTCAGGGTCAGGGTGCAGCTCAGCTCAGACCTTCATTAAGACCCTCACACTTTGGTGTTGTTTGGCCTGTCATGCCACCAATCTGCTTTCAATCTTTCTCTCTCCCTGTTTTGTTTAGTTGATTTATTTCCTTTTTCAATCAACCATCTGTTTATGAAAGTGACTGTGTCAGTGAATGTCAAAATGACTTTTGAAATAGGTCTAGCAGATCATCTTCGCCAGCAGTCACAACATGGCAGCAGTGGCTAAAGTGCAGTGTTGGGAAGGATACTTTCAAAACGTATTCCGTTACAGAATACAGAATACATGCACAAAAATGTATTCTGTAACGTATTCCATTACATTAACTAATCTGAGTAACGTATTCTGAATACTTGGAATACTTCCGGTTCGTATTGCATTTTTTAAGTCTATGATTGCGGCGTTGTTATAGTCAGTGGAGCAGCAGCAGTTTAAACTCTCTCTCCACCGATGCTGCGGGCCCGCTGGATGTCCGGCTCCCATCCACTCCCACCTCTGTGCCGGTCCCACTGGAGGCTGAACCCCCCCCTGCGCCAAGGCTGCCTCGCGCCGTGCAGCGATCGTTTCGGCGTCGGGTCTATTTTTTGCGCTTGACGCGAGCATATCGCTCCAGGAAACACACTGAAAAAGGATTTTAAACGATATTGATGACATATTTTATATGATATAAATGATAAAGCATGCATCCCATAGTTTGTATTCCCCTTCTGTTGTCCTGGAGTTTTAAATAAAGAGAGGGGGGGGGGGGGGGCGGAGAATACGTAATTTACCCTCGACACCCGACATTGAACGGAGCAAACAGCGGAGAAGTTCTTGAAGATGGATGACATTAAATTGGGACGCTGTTGCAGTTAATGTTGGAGCAACAAGTGACCATATGCTTTTATACTACTGGGTCAACGGGTGATATTATTTTAGCGTCGCTTCAGCGTCCGGTGTGAACCCTGCATGCCTCGCTGGTCTCCTGCAGAGCCATGACAGCGGAGCTCTAGGAGCGCAGGTCGGTCTTCTCTCACCAGGCGCTGGAAGGGCAGCTTGCGGATCAGCAGCTCCGTAGATTTCTGGTAGCGACGGAACTCTCTCAGAGCCAAGGTCCCGGGGCCTGTAACGGTCCCGAGCGGGTAGCGGTGAGGCTTCTTCACGCCGCCGGGGTCCGGGCGCTCTTACGGCAGCCCTGGTCTCCAGCTGCTTCCTGGGGGCTTTGCCTCCGGTGGATTTACGAGACAGTGATTAAACTCGTGAAACAGAGAAGTACCGTCATGTAATCCACTGATTTCAACAATGTAACTGTATTCTGAATACCATCTATTTAATTTGTAACTGTAACGGAATACAGTTACTCATAATTTGTATTCTAAATACGTAACGCCGTTACATGTATTCCGTTACTCCCCAACACTGCTAAAGTGTAATCTTATGTGGCATCTGGAGCAGTTCACTAAATGTCCTCTAAGTCCGGGAACATGTCTATTCATTTACGCACTTACGTTTACAAACATATATTATTTTGACATTTCCTACCTTACTTATCTGATTGTTTTTCTTCCTGTTTTGATCTTGTGTTCCTCATTTACGATTAACTGTCCCTTTGTATTTCACCTGATTATCCTTCCTGGTCTCTGTACTCTTTGTCACTTTGTTCCTCTTCTCTGTAACAGGAGCAGTGACAGATGGTCAAGGGGACGTTTACCTGATGTTCTTGCAGAAGGCTCGAGGTTGCAATTATAAACTTATTGTTAATGCAGAAACACAGGTTGAGACAATTCAGAGACCATAATTAGTGCAAAGTATGATTATTACTTTCTCAGCTTCCAGATGCCACTTAATGAAAACACAAATTGTGTTTTCCCTATTCAATGACCACTCGTTATCGGAGGTCCCTCCCCTGCTCTATATGCAAATAAACACGTTCGTTGTTTCTATTTGCAAAGACCAAAAACAACATTCAGCAACAATTCACTTAATTTTCCTAGTCAGATGGAAATATAAGAGGAGGAGGTGTGGCTAATTGTTTTTCAACCATGCCCCTTTCCTCCTCCCCCTCGTCCTCCTCCTCCCCCTCGCCACACACCAGCTTCCCATCTACATTAACCCTGCAGTGTATTTAACTCCCGGCCTTTCATCCTCTCTTCACCATGATCCTCTGCTCACCTACAGTGCTGGTGTACAGAGCCGGATTAACGCAAAGGCAAACTAGGCACGTGCCTAGGGCCTGATTGGCAGGGAGGGGCCCAGACAGAGGGACCAAAAAAATAAAATAAAATAAAAATATACAAATATCCTATCTACAATTTATTTCAGTTTTAATATATCAATATTTATTAATTAACTAAAAATAGTGACGTTGTTTATCTCTTAACGTTACGTTACGTGACGTCACATTAACGCCAGTCAGTTAAGTCCAGTGCGGTGGTCAGCTGGTCAGGACTAGCAGCCAGGTCGTTTTTTGAGTAGGCTAACATTCAAGATGCTTTCAGGTGCAGCAAAACGTAAAAAGAAGAAAAATGAAGAGGAACAAAAGAAGAGACAGCGGGGGGCTATACAGAAGTTTCTGTCGGGCAGCCGCCCGACAGCTGTAAACCTGCTAGTGTTAGCAGAGCCAGAGGCCGAGCCAGGCCCGGAGACGCGGCCCGAAGACGCAGCGGAAGACGCTTCGGCGCCTTCATCATCAGCGCCATCACAGGAGAATGACAAAATGATGGAAGAACAGCAGCCGGCGAGAAAAAGTGAGCCCAATATAGTTTTGACGGAGCCTCTAGACCCGGAAAGGGTATTGACAAGCTATCCATCTGATCCTGCAAAGTGGGACCAAATTGACGACAGTATGCGTGAGTACTTTGCACTAACCCATCCCTGTCAAAATATTGGAGATTTCTCTGCATCACAGAGAAAATATGGAGACATTAACCGAAGCTTAACTAAGGAACATTACCGATTGCAAACTGTTCAGGAGAAAGATCATTTTCTTTGTTGAAACGAGTGAAAACATACCGGAGAGCAACAGTAACAGAAAAAACTGAATGCCTTTGCCCTGTTGGCAATTGAGAATGGATTTACAACCTCCCTGGATTTTGAAGACATTATCGAGGACTTCGCCTCATCAAAACTTAGGAGAAAGCATCTGTAAAGGTAAGTTTCCCATTTTAAAATCAAATGTAAAATGCATATAAATTAAATGTATAATATAGGGCTATACTTTCTACTATAATGAAATGAAATATGAGGAACAAACCAAGTATATTCAAATCTCAAACAGCTGTCTTTCATCTTATGTATACATTTTATTATTTCTCCACAAGATCGTGATGATGCTGTCAAGACGTGTTTCTGCTGCGATGGAGGCCTGCGATGCTGGAAGGCTGAAGATTATCCCTGAGTGGAGCATGCTAAATGGTTTCCTCAGTAAGTGCTGCTGGTTTTATTTATTATTATTTATTGTTGGACAGTTTCTAAATGGTCTTGATAAATGTGAAGCGTTCATGTTTGTCTTCTTGTTCCTGTACTTAATCACAGGTGTGAATATGGGCTCCAGGAGAAGGGACAAGAATTTTTGTTTACCCAATTCAGGCTCGTTTTCCTTGTCTGTCTGAGCAGGTTAGTAAAGAAAAAATATACAAAAAAATATAAACATAAGGTATGGATCAAGTTATTTAATGATTGCTTATTTTTCTACGATGTTTCTGTGATTAAATCTGCTTTTAGAGTGCAGTCTAGTAAAGCACACCGTCCAGAGAAACATCCAGACCAGTGGAGAGAACTGCTGAACAGTCCAGACCAGGAGCTGAGCTGCTGAGTGTTGAATACCAGAAAATGGAAGAGAGGTGATGGTTGTCAATGAAAATAAACATCTTTCTCACTACAGCACACTTTCTCTTACTGCAAATTTTATTGGTCTTTGTATATTTGACTACTTATTTAACTATTCAATTTAATCAACACATTTAATTAAGATTTTCTGCAAAATGCAATAGTTTACAACATTTATCTGATTTGCTCTGTTTACATAGCAATGCTGACACCTATTGGTGATTTACTGGTACTACTGCCTTAACAATGACACTCGCAATGGATAGGACAAGGATAATTTAATAGCATTTAATAGAGCCATGTAATAACGTATAAATCATAAAAATCAAAAAATAGTCTGTTTAATGTACGACACATCCAAAGACTACGCTATGTAAAATGTGAATTAACTTCTTATTAGTAACTTGGGTAAGTTTCAGATTTCAATTCATAAATAACATCAATGGAGGGGGGCCCAAAAAATACAGTCTGCCTAGTGTAGTCCATTTATTTAATCCGGCTCTGCTGGTGTATTCAAGTTTTTCAGTTTACTTCTGTGATTTGTTTTATTTCTAAAACGTTGTCTGGTTTTCCTTCTGTTTTTCCTGCCAGCCACCACCTCACCACCCAGTTCACTGCCATGACAAACGGCCTTTTCCCTCTGCTCATCCCTCCTTATCCACTATCTGCCCTGGACCTGACACTTCCCTCATCATCTTACCCAGTTGCCTTTTTGGGAAAAATAAACCCGTCAAACCTGCTCCTGTATTTTGGTGTGTTGCACCTGGGTCCAGCACCTAATGACAATCATGGACGTAAACAGTTTTTGTCTATATGCCTCCCCCTGCTGTTCTTAAGTGATAATAACAAATGCTCTGATTACTCTGATACTGAGATACTCTGTGATGACAGTTAAGTTATATCTAGTATTACAAATCTACAGGCAATGACCAACAAGCTCATTGCAATGTGAGTTTTACAAAATAATTCCTACCTGCAGCGATGCAGATTTGCAACATTTTTTCAATTTAAACTTTAGGTTTGACTTTTTTCAGAAAGCCTGATGAGTTTGGTATCATTCAGTGATGATGACATTTTCTTCCTCAGTTGACAAAAGAAAGGATTTCCCTTTTGTAAAAAAAAAACAGGAGGGAAAGGAAAGAAACTAAATGGGGAGGAAGATTTTCTTTCAGTTTGCATTTGAAAGATAAAGAATAAATGTCCTGTGAATAAAAATAAAACTGTAGAATTTAAGTTAATTTCAAGGTTGAAGTCTAACTTTTGAGAAATTATCAAAATACTAAAGTGAGTGCATTCCACTACAGCAATTACAGCCTCAAGTCTTTTTGCGTATGATGCTACAAGCTTACCAACCCTATTTTTGGGCAGTTTCTCCCATTCTTCTCTGCAGGACCTCTCAAGCTCCATCAGGTTGAATGGGGAGCGTCGGTGCACAGCCATTTTCAGATCTCTCCAATGATGATCAATAGGGTTCAAGTCTGGGCTCTAGCTGGGCCACTCAAGGACGTTCACAGAGTTGTCCCGAAGACACTCCTTTGTTATCTTGGCTGTGTGCTAAGGGTTGTTGTCCTGCTGGAAGATGAACCTTCCCCCCCGAGTCTGAGGTCCAGAGTGCTCTGGAACAGGTTTACATTAAGGATGTCTCTATACGTTGCTGCATTCATCTTTCCCTCAATCCTCAAAGTTCCTGCCGCTGAAAAACATCCCCACAGCATGATGCTACCACCACCATGCTTCACTGTAGTTCAGTCTTTGTTTCATCAGACCAGAGAATTTAGTTTCTCATGGTCTGAGAGTCCTTCAGGTGCCTTTTGGCAAATTCCAGGCGAGCTGTCATGTGCCTTTAAGTGAGGAGTCTCCGTCTGGCCACTCTATCATACAGGCCTGATTGGTGGAGTTCTGCAGAGATGGTTTGCCTTCTGGAAGGTTCTCCCCTCTTCACAGTGCGACGCTGGAGGTCTGTCAGAGTGACCACCGGGTTCTTGGTCACCTCCCTGACTAACGCCCCTCTTCCCTGATCGCTCAGTTTGGCCGGGTGGCCAGCTCAAGGAAGAGTCCTGGTGGTTCCAGACTTCTTCCATTTACGGACAATGAAGGCCACAGTGCTCATTGGGACCTTCAATGCTGAAGACAGTTTTCTGTAACCTTTCCCAGATCTGTGCCTCGATACAATCGCGTCTCAGAGGTCTACAAACAGTTCCTTGGATTTCATGGCTTGGTTTGTGCTCTGACATGCACTCTCCACTGTGGGACCTTATATAGACAGGTGTTACCTTTCCAAATCAGGTCCAATCCACTGAATCTACCACAGGTGGACTCCAATCAAGTTGAAGAAACATCTCAAGGATGATCAGTGGATAGAAGATGCACCTGAGCTAATTTTGAGTGTCATGGCAAAGGCTGTGAATACTTATGTACATGGGATCTCTTCATTTAATATTTTTACATAATTTGCAAATATGTCTAATAAACTTGTTTCACTTTGTCATTATGGGGTATTGTGTATATAATGTTGAGGAACCAAATGAATTCAATCCATTTTGGAATAAGGTTGTAACATAACAAAATGTGGAAAAAGTGAAGCGCTGTGAATACTTTCCAGATTCACTGTAAATTTACTGTCAGTCAGGCAACAATTCTACTTTAGTTTCGAACAGTAATGAGATATCTTCCTCTGATTTAGTTCAACTTTATTCTCGATATTTCCACTTCATTCTCAAAATACAGACCCCAGCTCTGGACATGTTTGAGGATGTTGGTGGGACAGTTTGAAGTTTGAAAAGCAGAGGATCACAGCTGATGTGTAACATAAACTACTGAAGTGTAGAGTGATTGATTGACACCTTTATTCACAGTGCAAAGCTCAGAAAAATACATCTACTCATTAAAAAATACATTGCTTTTTCACCATATAATATTTACTTTCTATGAGAAGAACAAAACAAATTCTAAAAAAAATGGTAAGCGAATGGATCACATGAAATAATGTGAAGTTCGGTGAAATCTCCACTGATGTTTTTTAATAAGACACTGGCAGGCTAGCTGCTTCCCCTAGTTTCCAGTCTCTATGCTAAGCTAAGCTAACGACTCCCTGGGTCTTGCTCTGAGTTTAACATAGTGGTCAGAAGGTATCGATTTTCTTATCGAACTCACTGTAATAAAAAAAAAGCTTCAGTTGCAAAATATCATTAATCTTTTTCAGTTTGAAGGATTTTAGCAGTCATTCTTTACATCCGCTGCCGAAGAGGCTGAAGTTATGAGGATATGATTCAAGATGTTTCCCTGCTCAGTATATGCTCTCTTAACTTATATGTAAAACTTGTGCGTACAGTTATATACATGTTCAAATGTTAAGGCATAGACTACAGCATTGATACACACACCTAAAACAACATAATAATAAAAAAGTGCAAAGTGTTTCAGGTGTCATAAGCACATAATCCTTCTGGTACGATGGCCCTGAGAGTCCAACACAACATGAACATACACAAAACACACAGCACCATGTTTGACAACAAACCCAATCCATATACATACAACTCAACCAAATACAAAAACACATTGCAAATACCAACAACCCAACAAAATACAAAACACTACAAATAATACACGCAACACAACAGAATAAAAAACACTGCAAATACACACAACAGAACCAAATACAAAAAACACATTGCAAATACACACAACACAACCAAATACAAAAACACATTGAAAATGCCAACAACACAACAAAAGAAAAAACAATGCAAATACACACAACAGAACCAAATACAAAAACACATTGCAAATACAAACAACACAACCAAATACAAAAACACATTGAAAATGCCAAATACATAACAAAATGCAAAACACTGCAAATACACAGCAAAGTTTGACAATCATAGTCTCAGTACAGTGTCAACCTGTACAAAGCAATGTCTGTCTGGTTCAAGTCTCCGCCGCTAAAACATCCAGTACATCTCTCCCTGTTACCAAATGTGCTCAGTCACGTTCCATGCACCATCTAGCACAGGGGTCTCAAACTCGCGGCCCGCGGGCCAATTGCGGCCCGTGGGACGATATTTTGTGGCCCCCACCTTAATATGAAAGTTTAATGTTAGTGCGGCCCGCACAAACATTGTAGCAGCTCCGCTGTTAGCTGCTGTGTGGGACAATGTTATGATGTTCTGGTTTCCTACTGTGTGCCTGACCAGTGAACGCAGCATGCAAGTGAGTGACATGGGGGGCGGGGTCGTGTGTGTGTGTGTACGTGTGAGAGTGAGTGACAGAGAGAGCCGGGAGAGAAAAGAGTGGCTTTGGATGTGCGGTGCAGGAGGGTGAAATTCATAGTTTTCCGCCCTCTTTCGCGCAGGTCATGATGTATCCAGTGCTTCATTTGTAAATCACAAGGTGCCGGAACACTAAGTACATATCACAGCGCAGGTACGACGAGCACAGGTCCCGGAACGCACATAAAACGCCGCTTAAAACAGCACACACATGCCACTTACAATGCAGTGGGACTTATTTAGGCTATACTGCAGTGACGGTATCAGTCTTTATGTCAGTGATTAATAAAGTGGCGTCTTGAGCAAAGGCGACTTCTGTGTCCAGCGGAACGGAACACACACACATACACACACACACACACACAATTTGTTAAATTGAAGGCAAATTCAAGGGACACCACGGCTCCTTTACGCACACGCTGCGCTGTGAGGTTTTGGAGCTTCTTTACGCAGACAGATTATTCTAAACCGCAGCAGTTTATAACACGTCATTGAGCTAATATCTACATTTTACAGTCTGGGCTGTTTTACATTATTATTTACACCTGATATGTGTGGATGAATTTTAATGATTTAAATTCCCTCATCCTCTGGTGGTGACATTTACGCACCGAGCCACGGACTGTACATGACGATGTGCTAGTTATTTTGGTTCATCTTAGAAGTCTGCATTTGTTATTATTTTATGAAATTGTGATGCTGTTGTTAAGAAAGCTTTATATATAATTTATTAGATTATCTTGTTATTGCGTGGCCACAAATTAGTAATTCATCCACCGATGTCAACAGGGGCTCCCTAATTTTCTAGTGATTACATTATATTGTTATATTTTAATCATTTCTTAAAAAACTTTTTTTAATATTCATATTTTTTTCGATACGAGAGGTACCGGATCTGCTCAAATAAGTCCCAGAACGCAGGTAAGCCAACACGCCGGCACAAAGTAAGCACAAAAATGGATAGAAAAATGTGAGGCTACAGGAGGAATTTGATCATAGATTTGCAGACTTCAAGAAGCACAGAGCGACTTTTACAAAAATTTTGCGGATCCCTTCTCCTTTGATGTGCAAGATGCCCCTCCTGTGCTTCAAATGGAGCTCATTGGCCTGCAGTGCAACTCTGACCTCAAAGCCAAGTTCAGGGAGGTGAGTGGAAAGGAAGACAAGCTTGGGCAATTTTTGTGAGAATTGAACCCCAGCTTCCTTGAGCTTTCCCGAATGTTCAAGCGGACCATGTGCCTTTTTTGGAGCACATATTTGTGTGAAAAGCTCTTCTCCACCTTGAACTTCAATACGTCCAGGTACAGGTCCAGGCTTACTGATGATCATCTTCAAGCCATACTGAGGGTCTCAACTGCTTCATCCCTCAAGCCAAATGTGGCTCAGCTATGTGAGAGGAAGCGCTGCCAGGTCTCTGGCAGCAAGAAGTAGGCAAGAGAAGCCATGTTTACAAGAACCGTTCGTGTTCTTCAATATTCTATTCATGTTCAGAAGAACCCATTGAAGTTAAATAACTGTTAGTAATGACATTAGAGAAGTTTGGATTTTTTTAGCAAAGTTTTTTTTTTGTGGAATACCTGATGCGGCCCAGCCTCACCCAGATACTGGCTCCAGCGGCCCCCAGGTAATTTGAGTTTGAGACCCCTGATCTAGCATATCGTTTCTGACAGAGAGGAACCACAACAAATCGCGGGAGTTGTTTTTTTCCAGAGTTTTTGGGGCGGTAGACATGCCAGATACCCACATTAATGTGTAGAAGCACTACAAAAGTGGAATTTTCATAATATGGGCCCTTTAAAAAATATAAACAAAAAACTTTTTCAATTTGTCATTGGGGAATGTAGTAGATTGCTGGACACTGATTGGAAATCAAATCTATAACACAAATAGATTATTATGATTGTCTCACATTTATCAAAACAGGATGAATAATAAGAACAGAATGACATTTGGGTTTTATTTTTTCTCCTTGCGTCCTAGCCATGTATCAGTTTGTTCTTAACTGAACTCAGGCTAACCCGCCTGATCTCGGTTTAGATGTACAACTTCTCTGACCCTCATCTCCTCCATGACGCGCAGACCCGCGACCCTCTTCCGCTTCCACTGGCGGAACGGTCTCAGCAGCGCCCGCCGGAGCTCCGCGGTCTTCAGCACGTACACCAGCGGGTTGATGCACGGCGGCACGATGAGCGTGACCAGCAGGGACATGTGGAGCTGGACCGCCGTGGTCGAGGGGCTCATCATCGTGCCGCTGGTGCCCTGGTCTCCAGAGGACAGCGCCATCATGGCCACGGTGCCCTCCACCTCCCACACCGCGTCCGAGGTGGTCTTAATGAGCAGCGGCAGCAGCTGCAGGAACAGCATGCCGCTGTGGAACAGCACGGTTTTACGCGCCGTGGTGTTGACCCTGTTGAACGGGATCACCGCGTTGCGCGCGTCCCGGTACATCCTCGTGTAAGAGAAGGCGTAGACGAGCAGGCACAGCAGCAGCGAGCAGGAGCCCACGAGTTTGCGAAACACCGCCGAGGCGCGGGGGAAGCCCATGTGCTGCTCCATCACGTCCGGCTCGCACAGAAGCCCCTTGGTGGCCCGCTCGACCTTGTGCCCTTGGCCCGTGTGCAGCAGCACCATGTTGACGGTGCTGATGGAGATGGAGAAGACCCAGATGAGGCTCAGGGCGTGCCGAAGACGCGCCTGCGTGAGGATGACCAGGTAGTGGATGGCGTGGCACACGTACAAGTAGCGCTCCAGCGCCATGCAGGTGATGGTGACGAGGCTGGAGAAAATGCTGGCGGTTCCTGTGAAGTACTGCACGTAACACCAGGTGCTGAACTCCATCGTCCGGCGCTGGACCAGCGAGTGGATGACCGCCGGGCAGATGCTTACAGTCTGCATCAGGTCACTCAGAATCAGGTTCTTGAGGAAAGCGCAGCGCGGCTCCCAGGAGAGGTCCTCGGACCGGACGATCCCGAACAGAGCGACCCCGTTCACCAGGAACGAGAAGATGGTCATCAGCACTAAGATGCAAATCAGCGCTGGGATCGCGCCTCCGTTGGGCATTATGGACAGAAAGAGGCAGCCAGCCGAGTCCAGCTGGCCGCTGACGCGCGGCTCAGTTCGGTTCTCCTCGCTGAACCAGTCGCACTGCTCGCTGAGGTTCTGTGCCTCCATGCTCGTCATCACAGAGAGAAGTTTGATGGAAAGTAGTCTGCGCTCCTCTTAGCATCCTCCTCCTCGGCATACGCGTTGTGCGCGCCTCTGGTCCTCGGCTTCCAGCATTTCCATCCACTCTGACCTGCACCCACCCTCCTCCCACCTCCCACTCATACACACAACATGCAAACATACGCACACTGTGTGACAACCTCCACATTGTGAGCGCAGCCTCCAGATGTTTGGCTGAGTCTGTGGAAGTAGAGCTCCATAAAGCGCTTTCATGCACCACAGACTCTGTGCGACTAATGCTGAACACCGGTCAGCTGAGGAGGATACACTCTGCGTGTTGGAGACATAACGTCCACAGATCAAGTTACTTTCCTTCACTTTTGTTCCTCATCACTTATGATAAGTTATTGATCCTCTGCAGAGATAAAAAAATAAAGATAAGAATCACAATCGACATTTAATAAAATACAAACGAGAAATAGCCTACTGCTTACAATATTAGGCTGTTTTTAAATGTGTAATATAAAGATACAAGTTGTTTACAGTTGTGTAATTGTGCAATGATCTTTGCAGCGGTTAAATATTTGTGGTGTTTAAGAGTCAGATAAATGTCGTCTTTGTTTTACCGAATCTAAGTCAATTGTACCTTTAATTTGGTATTGCTATGTTGTGTGGGCCTTTTGGAGGGAGATTCATTTGATGGGCAATATGAATTTTCGAATTGAATTTTCAATAGACTTCTTCACTGTTATATTAGGTTATGCTAAAGAAACAACAAGAAGTTATATTACAACATTTTGCTAGGAAAAAGATTTATTTTTAAAGCTGTTGGTGTGGATACTTTAAATGTCCACCGATTTAAGAATATGTGTTGCGAATACAAATGGTGATGTTGACAAATATTTTAAGTGATTTATAACAATGGAAGACTGGTAAAAAATGTACTATTCAATGGAAAACCAAAATATTTATATTTTCTTTATTTTCTTTATCATTTTTGTATTTATTCAATTATTTCTCTACACTGTAACAAATTGCTGTAAGAAAACGGCCAAATTCTCACAGTATCAAACAGTTTTCCATTAAAACGGTAATGTTCTGTAGAAAACAGTGCATTCTGGGAAATATGTATTGGTGGTTTACTTGTTGTCTAAAAATACTGCAGTTTACCGTAAACCCCATTGCATTCTAGGGGTGATGCTTGAATCAACCCTGGAGAGATCCCATTATTACAGAGCTCTACTGTTTTTCTATTGGAGATACATGTGAATGCAACTACAAGAAGCAATCTGTGGACCTGCATGGTGTTTGTAGATTATCCATTTAAATCCGGCATTTTATGTGCAAATCACACGGTAAATTCATATACACTTTATTTGATTGGTATTGTTTGCTTACTTTTGCTGTCTTTAAACTAACTCTGACTGGTTAGCAATGCAACTAAGCTAGCTTGCAGCACTCACATGTGGTCCTCTGAACCTGCCATGGTGTGGTGAGTACATCAGTAACACAATAGGCTTGCTAGCAATGTTTCAGCTTGTTGTGTGTTAAAATTGTTATTGTCAGCACTAGTAGCATTAACTTTAGGTGTAATAGAATTGACCTTCTAATTTGATCTACTTATGCTAGCATATAGACCAGGGGTCTTATGTACTTATAACTCAAATTACCTGGGGGCCGCTGGAGGCAGTATCTGGGTGAGGCTGGGCCGCATCAGGTATTCCACAAAAAAAAAAAACTTTGCTAAAAAAATCCAAACTTCTCTAATGTCATTACTAACAGTTATTTAACTTCAATGGGTTCTTCTGAACATGAATAGAATATTGAAGAACACGAACAGTTCTTGTAAACATGGCTTCTCTTGCCTACTTCTTGCTGCCAGAGACCTGGCAGCGCTTTCTCTCACATAGCTGAGCCACATTTGGCTTGAGGGAGGAAGTAGTTGAGACCCTCAGTATGGCTTGAAGATGATCATCAGTAAGCCTGGACCTGTACCTGGACTTATTGAAGTTCAAGGTGGAGAAGAGCTTTTCACACAAATATGTGCTCCAAAAAAGGCACATGGTCCGCTTGAACATTCGGGAAAGCTCAAGGAAGCTGGGGTTCAATTCTCACAAAAATTGCCCCAGCTTGTCTTCCTTTCCACTCACCTCCCTGAACTTGGCTTTGAGGTCAGAGTTGCACTGCAGGCCAATGAGCTCCATTTGAAGCACAGGAGGGGCATCTTGCACATCAAAGGAGAAGGGATCCGCAAAATTTTTGTAAAAGTCGCTCTGTG
Organism: Limanda limanda; assembly: GCF_963576545.1. Taxonomy (NCBI): domain Eukaryota; kingdom Metazoa; phylum Chordata; class Actinopteri; order Pleuronectiformes; family Pleuronectidae; genus Limanda; species Limanda limanda. The sequence continues at coordinate 25,576,109 of NC_083642.1, forward strand.
CGTCTTGAAGTCTGCAAATCTATGATCAAATTCCTCCTGTAGCCTCACATTTTTTTATACATTTTTGTGCTTACTTTGTGCCGGCGTGTTGGCTTACCTGCGTTCTGGGACTTATTTGAGCAGATCCGGTACCTCTCGTATCGAAAAAAATATGAACATTAAAAAAAGTTTTTTAAGAAATGATTAAAATAAAATATAACAATATAATGTAATCACTAGAAAATTACGGAGCCCCTGTTGACATCGGTGGATGAATTACTAATTTGTGGCCACGCAATAACAAGATAATCGAATAAATTATATATAAAGCTTTCTTAACAACAGCATCACAATTTCATAAAATAATAACAAATGCAGACTTCTAAGATGAACCAAAATAACTAGCACATCGTCATGTGCAGTCCGTGGCTCGGTGCGTAAATGTCACCACCAGAGGATGAGGGAATTTAAATCATTAAAATTCATCCACACATATCAGGTGTAAATAATAATGTAAAACAGCCCAGACTGTAAAATGTAGATATTAGCTCAATGACGTGTTATAAACTGCTGCGGTTTAGAATAATCTGTCTGCGTAAAGAAGCTCCCAAAACCTCACAGCGCAGCGTGTGCGTAAAGGAGCCGTGGTGTCCCTTGAATTTGCCTTCAATTTAACAAATTGTGTGTGTGTGTGTGTGTGTATGTGTGTGTGTTCCGTTCCGCTGGACACAGAAGTCGCCTTTGCTCAAGACGCCACTTTATTAATCACTGACATAAAGACTGATACCGTCACTGCAGTATAGCCTAAATAAGTCCCACTGCATTGTAAGTGGCATGTGTGTGCTGTTTTAAGCGGCGTTTTATGTGCGTTCCGGGACCTGTGCTCGTCGTACCTGCGCTGTGATATGTACTTAGCGTTCCGGCACCTTGTGATTTATAAATGAAGCACTGGATACATCATGACCTGCGCGAAAGAGGGCAGAAAAATATGAATTTCACCCTCCTGCACCGCACATCCAAAGCCACTCTTTTCTCTCCCGGCTCTCTCTCTCACTCACTCTCACACGTACACACACACACGACCCCGCCCCCCATGTCACACACTTGCATGCTGCGTTCACTGGTCAGGCACACAGTAGGAAACCAGAACATCATAACATTGTCCCACACAGCAGCTAACAGCGGAGCTGCTACAATGTTTGTGCGGGCCGCACTAACATTAAACTTTCATATTAAGGTGGGGGCCACAAAATATCGTCCCGCGGGCCGCAATTGGCCCGCGGGCCGCGAGTTTGAGACCCCTGGTCTATTGTGTATAAATAGCTCTCCTCATCTCTCCCAAATTGAGCAAGGGGGGGAGATTGTCACTGTGATTACACTTTAGTGTAAGTCACAGGAACAGAGTCACAAAGTTTTTAAATAAAATAATTCTTTAATGGGTTTTAGTTCAAGCTAAAAAATACATTTGTTTGTCTGTGGGAGAGCGAGAGTATTGATGTTTTTAGTTCCAACAGTTATTTTATTGCTGGAACTTCCTTTGTTTAATTTAGGTTTCATTAAAGTCTACAATGATTAGTTAAAAATTTAATTTTAATTTTAAATTGTATCAAGTGTGCCAAACATCTACACTAAGGATTGGTATAAATAAGAAAAAACATATCTGTTTTATCTCACTGGGAGTGATACATGTGCGATGCACAGACGGAGATTCATACAGATATTTTGGTTTTTAAAAGGACTGTCGAGTTATTAATACAGCCGTGAATAAATGGTAAACTGTTGAGTACTTTAAAACTTATTGGAGTGAAATAAACAGAATTATATATTAATGATGCATGGTATGAAATTATAACTGGTATTTACAGGAGAAAAACATCTGTTGACCTAAATGCAGGCAGATAATGTGTGACAATGTGTGCAAATCATATTGAATCGCTTATGATGTTGTTCAAAGGACCTAATGGGTTCATACGATACTAAATCATTATCTGTTTCTTTTCCCTTACGATGAGTGGGAATTGAGGTGGAAGAGACGAGACGGCAACTGGCCGGTGCATCACATGGACTGAGGCTTGCTGACGTCTGCATGTGGAGCTCCTCTCTCCAGCCTGATCAAGGCCAGTACGGTTATCCAAAAAACTCTCCAGCAAAAACCTGCATCTTTATATTTGTATATGTTCTCATTGATAGTTATTATTGCTGATACACATTTTAACCTGATTTAATTTGTGAGCTATTATAAGAATATTAATAGAGTGGGAGCACGCAATATTTTTGTCGAACATTATAAGCGGATTTTGAGTTGTGATATTACATTAATGAGCTTTTAAATTCCTTTAGAGTTGGGAAGTCAATTTCATTTTTATTTGACTGGTGAATAAGTGGTTTTGCTACATGAATGAATGGATTTGTTGATTTATTGATTGAAAACAACAAAGGGGGGAGGAGTAATCTACATAGCTTTAAGTAGCTTTAAATCTTAGCGATTAACATTTTGAAATTTACAAAAAGGAAACATAAGGACACCACTATGATGGGGAAAAAGGCCACTAAAGGTCCAAAAGTAATTACTCCTGTTGATGTAGTACAGAACAATAATCCTTTAGTTAAAGGCATCGCAAACATATCTGAAAAATGGCAGAAACGCTGGCCTGAAATTGACCAACCATGGCCGGTAGAGGGGACTTTCAACCCAGATGTAATTAAAATAATTCAATTACTTGTGTCCACATACAAGGTAGGACAAAAGGAGGGAAAAAAGGGACAGAAACGCAGAGAAAAGAAGGAAGTGGAGCTCAGCATTCTCCAGTTGTTTGAAAATGAGGGTCAGAAACTGATCAAAGCTGCAAACGATAAGAAAGAGAGGGACTTAGAAAATGCAAGACAAACAGAAAGACAAATAACACTGAAGAACCAGGTAGAAGAGTTGCAGAAAGACCGTTCACAATTATCAGGTTTGCAAAATTCTTTGCACTCAAGAAAACAGTTGACACTCAAGAAAATGTTTCCTGTGGTTGTCAGAGGGCAGAATTTGGAGTATAAGCCTTGGCAGACTACAGATATGTCAAGCATTATTGAAAAGTTACCTAGTCTTCAAGATGGAGCACATTCTTGGATTTCAAAGTTGGTAGAGATTACAGTGGGAGAACAACTTGCCATGGGAGATATTAAGAGAATCTTGGCTAATCTCCTTGGAGTTCATGCTATGGGAGATATTTTACAGAAAGCTGGACTTAATCAATATGTGGGAACTGCTGTGAATGATTCAGAACTGTTTTGTGCGAATAGAGGTCGAGTGTGTAGAGCGCTGAAAGAAACGTTTCCGACAAATGTAGATCCCGACAATATTCTTATTGAACCACTGGGACAGGAAGAAAACCCGAGGGCCTATGTGTCCAGAGCTCATCGAGTGTGGAGAAATGTCACAGGAAATTACCCTGATTTGAATCAAACGGAGCAGTCAATTTTGCGAGCCAAAATACAGAAGGGGTTGCCTCTAACAGTGAAAAACAAATTGGCAGAGGTGGTTGGTCTGGGAAGCATGGAAAAAGGTGTTTATACAGATCAAATAGCCCATCAAGTGGTGCTGTATAGGAAAAAAGAACATGACAAGAAAGAACAGGACAAAGAGATCCTTAGGAAACTCAATCAAATACAACTGGTGGACAATAAGAAAATTAAGAAGCAAGCTCTGGTTATACAGAATAAAGCTCCACTTGATCAACCGAACCAGATTCAGTACCAATCGTTCCAGCCATCATCGGTGGTTCCATTCGTCTCCTACCCACAGCCAGCTTTTTATCAAGCACAGACTTGGAGAGGAAGGTATCAAGGACATTTCGGAGGAGGTAGAGGAGGAAGGTTTAATCCAAATTTTCAACAGCGTTCAGTAGAATGTTATAATTGTGCACAATTAGGCCACTTTGCCCGTGAGTGCAACAATTTCAGAGGAAATTTCAGAGGAAATTTCAGAGGAAACTTCAGAGGAGGATTCAGGGGCCAACCAGGGCCGCCCAGGCGACCGGTGAACCCTTACAGGGGCCCAGAACCAGGATTCTAGAGGTGCCCTGAAGACTCGAAAGGGGGGTGTCAGCTGATAATATCAGGGCCGGAGAGAGATCCAACTATAGAGGTGAAAGTAAATAATCGACCATTGGAAGTGATGGTGGATAGCGGAGCTGCTTTTACCTGTATTCGGCCTGAAGATGCTATACATCTCCCCATGTCCAGTCAACTGATACGGACAATCGGGTTTGAGGGAGTGAAACAGCTGATTCCCCTCACAGAACCAATTGAGCTCAGCTATAAAACATTTGAAGATTAAAATACCCATATTGGTATCAAAACATACACCTATTGCGCTTTTGGGAAGAGATGCTTTGTGTAGATTAGAGTGTACAATAAAGTGTGCACCAGACGGCTGTCTGGTGGAAGTGGCAAACACAATTTTCACCAATCATTGATGACATCACAGAAAAATTCAAGTGTTCATCTTTTCTATCCTCATGTTGTCCAAATTAATATGATGGGAAGAGATGTTATGTGTCTTTTGGATATGTTTATAGTTTCCACCCCATCAGGAGTCATATTGATTCGAACGGCTGATCTGGATCCACCACAGAGTTAGAGTGCATTAAGTGTGATGCTCCTTTACTGCTATAAGTGTATGAATGGAAGCTTTGTTCATCTGTTGTCACATCAATCAACACTGATCTAGTGGATAAGGCACATTCAGCTACACTAGGAACAGACACTACGTATATGAATCCAAAAGATGTACACTGCACTCAAACACAAAGGGAGAGATGCAGGTTTTGAAAACAGATGGTTTAGAGAAAGTTGTAGAGAAAGTTGTGCGAAAGATGATTTAACACTAAGTTGCATGTTCTGAAATGAACATAGCTGTGCTGTTTCTGTAATTTGACTCAAACCAGAAAATAAGTCAACCTCTCAGTTCCTTCGCAGATATTCAGAGGATGCTTTCTTTTTTTGACGTTCCTGGTTCACATTCACATGTCTTGCTGTATAAAACTAAAACGATGAATGGCAAGACTTGCGACCGTGGATACAAAAAATGTGTCAATGCTGACGTTTGGGAAAAGATATCAGATCCTGTGCTTCGGTATAATCTATTTTTGAAAGTATTTAGGAAATAATTTACATCTGTTGTTCACACTTTCAAAGTTGTTTAACTGGTACTAGACACCAATATGCATATGTATATTTACATTATAAGAACAACATTTTAAAGGCTCAAGGTAATCATGATGTGGGTTAAATTAAAGTATGGAAACTGTGGTTATCACACCCTAATCTGACAATATCGACTGAAACAGAAAGCGATCGATGGTATTACACCGGGTTTTTAACTGCTTATTGAAGGCAGGTGTATTTGTTCCTTGCAAGGATTCACTAGTGCGCACTCCGATTTATTTTTAGTCAAGAATATTTTTGATAAAACACAATCTGATGATGTGAAAGTTGTCAACGTTGCATTACAAAAATGTGCTTTGTCTGTCCAAATCATTTAGCAATCCTTTAGCAAGTTCTGAAGGGTAGTCAATTATCTCTGCTGTTGATATGGCAAATGCATTTTTCAGCATTCAAATTGATAAAGATAGACAATATTGGTTTGCACTTGAGTTTAACAGAGATATTTATACGTCTACATGCCTATGTCAGTGCTATTTACGACCAGGCACTAAAAGAAAGCTTAAGATAATTAGAGACACCAAATGGAAGGCGTTTGGGTTTGATCAGTCAGTGTTGCGAATCAGCAAACCCATGGGCCAGTAGGAACTTATGGTTCCAGCAATTAACTCATTCTGTAAGATCGGTTACGAATTTGAAGGGTCCATGTGTGGTAAAAATCCCATCGCCAAACTCATGGTCTTCAATTTTAGAGACTGTACCAGAACCACTAACCGCGTTATGCCAATCCTATGCACTATCGTGGCTGTTGTATCAGCAGCGGTCAGCAACAGATCGAGCGATGGCCCTTTCAGTTAGTCTGTTTAAGCCTAAATCCACCTGTACTTGGTTGATGGACTTAAAATATGTAAATGTACTTGATCGGCATGAAGATATCAGAACGGCGGTTCCTGACATAATGGTAGTGACATCAGCAAGAACTAACAGATGTTTTTGTTCAAACTAAACTTACAATGGGCCGGGAATGTTTATTGGGATATCAGATTGTGACGAATATATGATGGATTTGGGTAAACTCCGACATTGCATTAGCAATGCTACATATGAAGTAACGTTTCATGTACCACATCACAGACAAAGACAGCTTTAAGGGTGCAGAACCAAAATCTGCCTGGGAATGTGACTATTGGGAATTTCAAGGATATTTGGTGGGTTTGTGGTGACAAAGCATATATATATATTTCTACCGTATGGGTGGACAGGATGCTGTTATATGGCAATGTTGAAACTCCCATATGAGGTTTTAACTATCCACAAGGGAGAAGAGCCAGAAGGGGTCCAATCTAAGGTCGCTCCAGGGAGTAGGAAGAAACGAGAGATGGCACAGTTTAACAATTTGGAATCTTACCATTGGAGGATAAGTATAGGAGAGAAGTGGGGTATAGGACTATTTCCATGGTATGGGGTGACATTTTTGGCAGATCACATTGATAACATTACCTACACTCTATAGACAGTGTTGGTTAGCTACAAAATAAGACTATTCATACTGCTGTGCTTTTTCGTTTCATGTTCATAGTGAATGTCGGCATGTAATATGTACAATCTCAGAGGAGACCTTTTGAGTCTAAACTTGATATTTCAGTCACACTTTTATTTTTAAAAACTGTCTATCGTCAGAGAGTTTCTTACATAGCCAGAATACAGCAGATATTTTAAAGTTCATGCTAAAACTGTAGTATTCTGCCTGATACACTGGTTTGTTTAAAATCAGTATAAATGCCATTTAGTAAATAAAAGAACATTTTAAATACGTGTTTTTACCTTGTAAAAGCAAGTAATCAAATTTTTTTTGCAGTTATTGACTTTCAAAATGCTATGCCAGGCCTGTGCTCGTCAATGTGCCACTTTGTTGGCATATACTAGGCACATGAGAATTCATAGAAATATTCCAAACTCAACTTTAAAGTGTGCCCTGCCCAACTGCAAATTAACATTTCGTACATTTGCAGCATTTAAGCAGGTTAACCCCACACGCTCCCAGTGTCTCACAGTCTGTCAAAATATTGTGAGGCAATACCCCCAGAGTTTTGCTGACGTTTTTACAGATGGCTCAATCATGGCTGGTGGTTGTACCTCACTACTAATTCAGGTTAAAACTCGCATTGAAAACCTAAACCGTGACAGCAGCTTTGCACACCACAGAGCGTCAAGATGCTCTGGATCCAGATCTGTACGCAAAAGAGGGCCTACTGACACATATGGATGTACCAGATTTCAGCCAGAACTCCCACCAGAAGAGAGTAATGAAACAGTGGAACAGAAACGCCAAAGATTGGACGAAATCTATCGCCAGGAAGGTGCAGGTGGGGTTGAAAAAGCAGAGGTTCAAACTCTCATGGAGAAGACATTCTGTCTACAGCGTCGCCATATAAACACTATTCCCACTCCTTCCATTGAGGACATCAGAAGCAAATGGCCTTACCTCTTCAGTCAGAAGTGCATCTATGCTCATTTTGAACTTCTCACAGACCTTAATGTATTACGTCTCCTGGAGCTGGAGATGAATGCCTTGAATGAGTCTCATTAATGGAAAGGAGAATAGAAAGGAGTTGAGCAAATGCATGCCCTTGAAATGCATTTTCACATTACGAAAAAAAATCTCAGTGGTGGACCTATTATTTCCGTGAAAGTGAAAGATAGTGTACATTCCTTGGATGATATTGTAAGCCTTGGTTACACTAGAAATAGTTTATATGTGGATCAGGATAGGAGATTCTAGGTAAGTGGACTTGAGAATCAGTAATGAGAATTACACAACAGGATTGCTTTAAATAGACTTGTATTTGAACAAAAACTAGAGTTCAAGTTTGCTGGACAGTTACAATACAGCATAAATTTCTCCCCAAATAATAAATAAAATATAAATCAAATTAAAATAGAGTGCACATAAAAGAGTTTGAGACCCCTGCACTATTCCCACTCCTGCCATTGAGGACATCAGAAGCAAATGGCCTTACCTCTTCAGTCAGAAGTGCATCTATGCTCATTTTGAACTTCTCACAGACCTTAATGTATTACGTCTCCTGGAGCTGGAGATGAATGCCTTGAATGAGTCTCATTAATGGAAAGGAGAATAGAAAGGAGTTGAGCAAATGCATGCCCTTGAAATGCATTTTCACATTACGAAAAAAAAGGATTGCTTTAAATAGACTTGTATTTGAACAGAAACTAGAGTTCAAGTTTGCTGGACAGTTACAATACAGCATAAATTTCTCCCCAAATAATAAATAAAATATAAATCAAATTAAAATAGAGTGCACATAAAAGTCACTTAATGTCTGTAAATCCAGTCTTAATGTCAGGTTTGCGGATTGTTCGTTGGGGCCTAATCTGTCTTTGTGCAGGGTCTGTCCACACCGTAGAGTGACTGGCTCACCATCCAGTTAACTGGAATCTTGTTTCTTCGATTTCCTCTCTGGCAGAGGAGAATTCTTTTCACCACCAAAAACCTGACCTATAGACAGGTCACACGTGTATATGGAATGTCATCCACCCACAGTCATATCTTGACCATATTTGCTAACATGAACATTGCTCATATATCAGCACAGCCTCCACTTCAAGTTATGGCCTATAATTTGCTCTGTTGTACAACAAATTATAATTATTTAAGTTCATAACTCAAGGCTAAATTAAATTGGAATACTATGAAGTTCAAGTATTGATATCTAAACAGAATCACATTGACTTAAGGCATACATTCATACAAATATTGTCAGTTCTTTGGTGTTTCTATGCAAGGCACATAATTGCTACATACTAATACTGAAGTTCAATGAGTAGAAACTCCATAGCTATTGGGCAAAAAGTAAATGAACATGGAGCAGTGCTTTAAATCTGCCCTAATAATCCCTATAAACAACTTAGCTAGCCAGGTAGCTTTTGGTATTCACAATTTACAATAGACAATTAACATACAAAGATCCGAGGCAACAGAACTATTTCCTCATATCTCACATGCTAACACCTCCGTGTTCTCCTGTAAATCTCCTCTTAATCAACAACTGCAGATGTCTTACTACTCACCGGTGAATCATGAGAATCCCTGCACCTTTCAACAGGTCAGCAGGGTTTCCTCACACATCGACACGGAATATCAGCTAATGATCTGAGCAAAGCAGGGCTTCGAGATTGACAGGATGCAGACAGGTTAAAGAAAATTCGACACAGTGTAGATTAGGAGGATGGCTGGTACCTCTCCCTACTGGCTACAAAATGTAACAGCAGGTCACCCGATTGGCCACTACAGTGTCATATAAAGTGTACATTCTCTCTCTCTCTCTCTCTCTCTCTCTCTCTCTCTCTCTCTCTCTCTCTCTCTCTCTCTCTCTCTCTCTCTCTCTCTCTCTCTCTCTCTCTCTCTCTCTCTCAATATATTTTCACTGCTTTTCCAATGTGGGCTACGTCTTCCCCCCTAAACTCGTGCACATCCCGTTGCATGGCAGTGGTTGGGCAGTTACTGCTTGGTGGGACTGCACAGGGTGGAAGGGGGGGCTCAGTCTCACTTAAAACATCAGTAAATGCTGTGGTTACACCCTGGATCAGAGACTGCACAACGGCTATCAATGTACGGAAATTTTAAGGTTTCACAAAAGTTATAATACTGTACTGTGAAGGGGGGAATTAGTGTCATATTGCCTCTGAAGTCACATATGTGAGCCTGTCGGTGGTGCTAGAGGAAAAGTCAGGTGAAGTCACCACTGGGTGGAGTCTGGAAACAATGAATGGACTAAATGTTGGCCCGGTCAAATTGAGGGGCTGCTGAACCACACCACTCAGAGTGGCTGTAAACTGTAATCTTATCTGTGATCTAATCTGTAATCTTATCTGTAACCGGGTATCAAACCGTTTTTCTACCTTCACAATTGTCATCAATATACAAAGTGTAATGAAAACATGATTCAAATTGAAACATATAATAGTATCTAAACAAAAATGAGCATTCTTCTAAATAAAGCGCTTTTATGCACCACAGCCTCTGTGCGACTGATGCTGAACACCGGTCAGCTGAGGAGGATACACTCTGCGTGTTGGAGACATAACGTCCACAGATCAAGTTACTTTCCTTCACTTTTGTTCCTCATCACTTATGATAAGTTATTGATCCTCTGCAGAGATAAAAAAATAAAGATAAGAATCACAATCGACATTTAATAAAATACAAAAATACAAACTAGAAATAGCCTACTGCTTACAATATTAGGCTGTTTTTAAATGTGTAATATAAAGATACAAGTTGTTTACAGTTGTGTAATTGTGCAATGATCTTTGCAGCGGTTAAATATTTGTGGTGTTTAAGAGTCAGATAAATGTCGTCTTTGTTTTACCGAATCTAAGTCAATTGTACCTTTAATTTGGTATTGCTATGTTGTGTGGGCCTTTTGGAGGGAGATTCATTTGATGGGCAATATGAATTTTCGAATTGAATTTTCAATAGACTTCTTCACTGTTATATTAGGTTATGCTAAAGAAACAACAAGAAGTTATATTACAACATTTTGCTAGGAAAAAGATTTATTTTTAAAGCTGTTGGTGTGGATACTTTAAATGTCCACCGATTTAAGAATATGTGTTGCGAATACAAATGGTGATGTTGACAAATATTTTAAGTGATTTATAACAATGGAAGACTGGTAAAAAATGTACTATTCAATGGAAAACCAAAATATTTATATTTTCTTTATTTTCTTTATCATTTTTGTATTTATTCAATTATTTCTCTACACTGTAACAAATTGCTGTAAGAAAACGGCCAAATTCTCACAGTAACAAACAGTTTTCCATTAAAACGGTAATGTTCTGTAGAAAACAGTGCATTCTGGGAAATATGTATTGGTGGTTTACTTGTTGTCTAAAAATACTGCAGTTTACCGTAAACCCCATTGCATTCTAGGGGTGATGCTTGAATCAACCCTGGAGAGATCCCATTATTACAGAGCTCTACTGTTTTTCTATTGGAGATACATGTGAATGCAACTACAAGAAGCAATCTGTGGACCTGCATGGTGTTTGTAGATTATCCATTTAAATCCGGCATTTTATGTGCAAATCACACGGTAAATTCATATACACTTTATTTGATTGGTATTGTTTGCTTACTTTTGCTGTCTTTAAACTAACTCTGACTGGTTAGCAATGCAACTAAGCTAGCTTGCAGCACTCACATGTGGTCTTCTGAACCTGCCATGGTGTGGTGAGTACATCAGTAACACAATAGGCTTGCTAGCAATGTTTCAGCTTGTTGTGTGTTAAAATTGTCATTGTCAGCACTAGTAGCATTAACTTTAGGTGTAATAGAATTGACCTTCTAGTTTGATCTACTTATGCTAGCATATAGACAGTGTTGGTTAGCTACACAATAAGACTATTCATACTGCTGTGCTTTTTCGTTTCATGTTCATAGTGAATGTCGGCATGTAATATGTACAATCTCAGAGGAGACCTTTTGAGTCTAAACTTGATATTTCAGTCACACTTTTATTTTTAAAAACTGTCTATCGTCAGAGAGTTTCTTACATAGCCAGAATACAGCAGATATTTTAAAGTTCATGCTAAAACTGTAGTATTCTGCCTGATACACTGGTTTGTTTAAAATCAGTATAAATGCCATTTAGTAAATAAAAGAACATTTTAAATACGTGTTTTTACCTTGTAAAAGCAAGTAATCAATTTTTTTTTTGCAGTTATTGACTTTCAAAATGCTATGCCAGGCCTGTGCTCGTCAATGTGCCACTTTGTTGGCATATACTAGGCACATGAGAATTCATAGAAATATTCCAAACTCAACTTTAAAGTGTGCCCTTTCCAACTGCAAATTAACATTTCGTACATTTGCAGCATTTAAGCAGGTTAACCCCACACGCTCCCAGTGTCTCACAGTCTGTCAAAATATTGTGAGGCAATACCCCCAGAGTTTTGCTGACGTTTTTACAGATGGCTCAATCATGGCTGGTGGTTGTACCTCACTACTAATTCAGGTTAAAACTCGCATTGAAAACCTAAACCGTGACAGCAGCTTTGCACACCACAGAGCGTCAAGATGCTCTGGATCCAGATCTGTACGCAAAAGAGGGCCTACTGACACATATGGATGTACCAGATTTCAGCCAGAACTCCCACCAGAAGAGAGTAATGAAACAGAGGAACAGAAACGCCAAAGATTGGACGAAATCTATCGCCAGGAAGGTTCAGGTGGGGTTGAAAAAGCAGAGGTTCAAACTCTCATGGAGAAGACATTCTGTCTACAGCGTCGCCATATAAACACTATTCCCACTCCTTCCATTGAGGACATCAGAAGCAAATGGCCTTACCTCTTCAGTCAGAAGTGCATCTATGCTCATTTTGAACTTCTCACAGACCTTAATGTATTACGTCTCCTGGAGTTGGAGATGAATGCCTTGAATGAGTCTCATTAATGGAAAGGAGAATAGAAAGGAGTTGAGCAAATGCATGCCCTTGAAATGCATTTTCACATTACGAAAAAAAAATCTCAGTGGTGGACCTATTATTTCCGTGAAAGTGAAAGATAGTGTACATTCCTTGGATGATATTGTAAGCCTTGGTTACACTAGAAATAGTTTATATGTGGATCAGGATAGGAGATTCTAGGTAAGTGGACTTGAGAATCAGTAATGAGAATTACACAACAGGATTGCTTTAAATAGACTTGTATTTGAACAAAAACTAGAGTTCAAGTTTGCTCGACAGTTACAATACAGCATAAATTTCTCCCCAAATAATAAATAAAAAATAAATCAAATTAAAATAGAGTGCACATAAAAGTCACTTAATGTCTGTAAATCCAGTCTTAATGTCAGGTTTGCGGATTGTTCGTTGGGGCCTAATCTGTCTTTGTGCAGGGTCTGTCCACACCGTAGAGTGACTGGCTCACCATCCAGTTAACTGGAATCTTGTTTCTTCGATTTCCTCTCTGGCAGAGGAGAATTCTTTTCACCACCAAAAACCTGACCTATAGACAGGTCACACGTGTATATGGAATGTCATCCACCCACAGTAATATCTTGACCATATTTGCTAACATGAACATTGCTCATATATCAGCACAGCCTCCACTTCAAGTTATGGCCTATAATTTGCTCTGTTGTACAACAAATTATAATTATTTAAGTTCATAACTCAATGCTAAATTAAATTGGAATACTATGAAGTTCAAGTATTGATATCTAAACAGAATCACATTGACTTAAGGCATACATTCATACAAATATTGTCAGTTCTTTGGTGTTTCTATGCAAGGCACATAATTGCTACATACTAATACTGAAGTTCAATGAGTAGAAACTCCATAGCTATTGGGCAAAAAGTAAATGAACATGGAGCAGTGCTTTAAATCTGCCCTAATAATCCCTATAAACAACTTAGCTAGCCAGGTAGCTTTTGGTATTCACAATTTACAATAGACAATTAACATACAAAGATCCGAGGCAACAGAACTATTTCCTCATATCTCACATGCTAACACCTCCGTGTTCTCCTGTAAATCTCCTCTTAATCAACAACTGCAGATGTCTTACTACTCACCGGTGAATCATGAGAATCCCTGCACCTTTCAACAGGTCAGCAGGGTTTCCTCACACATCGACACGGAATATCAGCTAATGATCTGAGCAAAGCAGGGCTTCGAGATTGACAGGATGCAGACAGGTTAAAGAAAATTCGACACAGTGTAGATTAGGAGGATGGCTGGTACCTCTCCCTACTGGCTACAAAATGTAACAGCAGGTCACCCGATTGGCCACTACAGTGTCATATAAAGTGTACATTCTCTCTCTCTCTCTCTCTCTCTCTCTCTCTCTCTCTCTCTCTCTCTCTCTCTCTCTCTCTCTCTCTCTCTCTCTCTCTCTCTCTCTCTCTCTCTCAATATATTTTCACTGCTTTTCCAATGTGGGCTACGTCTTCCCCCCTAAACTCGTGCACATCCCGTTGCATGGCAGTGGTTGGGCAGTTACTGCTTGGTGGGACTGCACAGGGTGGAAGGGGGGGCTCAGTCTCACTTAAAACATCAGTAAATGCTGTGGTTACACCCTGGATCAGAGACTGCACAACGGCTATCAATGTACGGAAATTTTAAGGTTTCACAAAAGTTATAATACTGTACTGTGAAGGGGGAATTAGTGTCATTTTGCCTCTGAAGTCACATATGTGAGCCTGTCGGTGGTGCTAGAGGAAAAGTCAGGTGAAGTCACCACTGGGTGGAGTCTGGAAACAATGAATGGACTAAATGTTGGCCCAGTCAAATTGAGGGGCTGCTGAACCACACCACTCAGAGTGGCTGTAAACTGTAATCTTATCTGTGATCTAATCTGTAATCTTATCTGTAACCGGGTATCAAACCGTTTTCTACCTTCACAATTGTCATCAATATACAAAGTGTAATGAAAACATAATTCAAATTGAAACATATAATAGTATCTAAACAAAAATGAGCATTCTTCTAAAAGACGTCTGCAAACACTTGTGTTTTGTAACAATACTGCAAATAATACAATACTAATATAAAGGGTTTTATTAACACATCTCTGACGCAGTCTTAACACAAGTACAAAATTATGAGGTCTCATTAATATGGTATTTGTTTGTGTGTGTGTTTTTTTTAAATCAGGTGTAAATAGATTGTTGTAGAGGACAAGGAGAGGGGGCGGCTAGAAGTGAGGAAGGAAGAAGAAGGGCACAGAGGTAAAAGAGGAGCGAAACAGGGATCAGGATAAAGGGATATGGGGACAGTGGGGGAGGAGTGATGGCATAACTCCAGCCTTACATAGGGTGTGTTTGTCTGGAGGCTTCGGCTGCCCCCCCAGGAATGTCCAGGAATAGAGTGGCGGAAGAGAAGACTTCCGCCACTCTAGAAGAAGGAAAAGAAAGATACAAAACTGAAAAGGATCAAAAAAGTCAAGAAGCATTTTCCTCATTGCTGTTTGCTCTTCTTCTTTAAACCAGAATTCTGTCTCACCCTTCTGCGCCTATTTGTGTCACCCAACTAGAGTGCCTCTGAAAAATCTTGCGCTTGGCAGAGCATCAGCTGGTGCTGTCAGTCAGGCAGCACACAGGCACTCTATGAAGGAGGTGACATAAGTCCAACGGCATGGAGGCTGAACGCGCTGTGGCCCTTGGGGGAGAGGCATGGGTGACGACTGAGAGGGGTGAGAGGAGGTTAAGAGGGAAAGAGGAGACGGGTGAGGATCAAAACTTAGAGAACAGTAGGAGGGTGATAAAAAAGAGGAGTGTTGTCTGAAAGAGCAAGGATAGAAGTGAAGAGAGGGTGTGTTGGGTGCTTGTCCTTTTTCATCACTATGAGCAGGCCCCTGCTAAACGATAGGCACACTGGCTGGTCTTTAGTGTCCTTTTCTTTAGGTAAGAATTATAGTTCCCAACAACAAACGTCTATTCATCTGTTCACTTTGGATTTCTCTGTCCATCAATTTGGTCGTCTATTTGTTCATCCATCCCTCTCTCATGAATGTGAAATCTCAAGACCACTGTGACAGGTTTCTGTCAAAGTTGGAACAAGGTTTCACTTTCCCGTTCAAGAATTAATGTCATGAGTGAAGAGTTTAGATTTTGGTGGTCAAAGGTCAATCTTGAACTAGAGAATTTTTTCAAAGATTAACTTATTATAGTTTGATGGCTAAGTGCAATAGTGTGATTTAAGCAAACATCACTTAGATTCATGCATGAACGGATTGATATATTCGTTGACGGTCAACGCGACAAACAAAAAAAAATATTTTTTAACTCAAGAATTCATAAGCTTATCATGATCACGTTTAAGACAAATGCTTACTAATGATGGAGTGATGACAGTCATAGTCCCACTTCACTGTGACATCTTTATCTGTTGCAGAAACACTTCTGGCCAAGGGGAGCCTATGACAGTGTTTCCTGCAACTTGACTGGTTGGCAGAGGCAAACAAACGTGAGGCTGCAATTCTTCTTTAAACACACAATGTCTTTGGAATGGCAGACAAAAAGCATTTATGTCGTGTGAAAGACTTAAATTTAAAGGAAAAACTGTTTATGCATGTTTCATGTGGCTTCAGCTCAGGTATATGTTATATCATGTTACACAGTTGTGATGAACCATAGATGTGAAAGTGTTACTGTAGTTGTTAAACATGCATCGACCATGATGGCAACTTCAAACTGTGCATACATTGGTGAAAATGTAGGACAAACCCAACAGTAGGCTATCACATGTCTTACATTTAATAAGAGCAACACGAAACTGATCTATTGATTGAGGTCTAATATAGAGCTTTCAATCTAATCTAATCTACAATGAATGGTTATCTTGTATCTACTCTTATCTGCAGGCTTTTTTAAATGAGTTCACATTAACATCTTAAACGCCTTGTGTGTTCAATTCAATTTTATTTGTGTAAAATAATAATAAATCCTAAAATGCATTATCTCAAGACACCCGACACATCCCACAACGTCAGTATCAAGCTGAGCTCCTGAGCTGAGGTAGAATGGCTTCAAAAGACATAAAGAAATGTGTGTATCCGCATGTCAGGATCATTAGAATAGGTCATAAACGTCATACACTGTTATGCAGTTCAATCAGCCTGGATTTGCTGGTAAATTATTGTATAAAAATGTATAACTGTTCAAATCTGTCAAAAAAGATTA
This sequence comes from Limanda limanda, assembly GCF_963576545.1. Classification (NCBI taxonomy): domain Eukaryota; kingdom Metazoa; phylum Chordata; class Actinopteri; order Pleuronectiformes; family Pleuronectidae; genus Limanda; species Limanda limanda. Next base: position 25,592,951 of record NC_083642.1, read on the forward strand.
TCTTACAGTTATAAAACAGGGTTATTTAATGTTCCGTTCAAGCTCCTTTTCATTTTCAGTCTAGTGGCTACCAGAAGGAGTTGGTTGGATTGAGTGACATCGAGGGGGGGAAAAGAAGATTACAACCTGCTGAATTGCTCTCCCTCCAGGGGTGGGCAGTGTACTGCTGGATGTGCTCTCTGAGTCACTTCCTTGCCCACAGGCTCAAATGATTTTCACAATGATTTTCAGATTGAGATGATTATACCTTAAACCATATGACTGGTTTTGTCTCCTTTATATAAAAGTATGATTTTGAGTGTAAAATTAGCCTTTTTAGCCTAATTGCTTACCATAGCATTACAAAGGGTCCTTTGGAGTCTCCAAATGGCCTTTGTGGAAAACGCCAAGACATGCCCTTAGGAAAAAATCTGTAAAATTTTAATTTTCTGTGGTATTGTTATCAAATTTGAACCTGGGCTAGCAAAGGCTTCATGCTAGGGTCCCATTGTGTGTTCCAGCTCATAAGTCCCAGCTAGAGTCATCTGCAGGCATCTGTTTACCAAAAAATATTCAGGCGGAAATAAAAACCTTCTACTTAACTGGTTTCCAACTGCTATTACTCAATGCCAGTAGCACTTAGAGTGATGTAACCTTTCATAAGACACCAAGACCATGCATGTACTCCAAATGGTTCAAGAACAGCTTTCAATTTACTTTGGGGAGTTTGAGACCCCTGCACTATTCCCACTCCTGCCATTGAGGACATCAGAAGCAAATGGCCTTACCTCTTCAGTCAGAAGTGCATCTATGCTCATTTTGAACTTCTCACAGACCTTAATGTATTACGTCTCCTGGAGCTGGAGATGAATGCCTTGAATGAGTCTCATTAATGGAAAGGAGAATAGAAAGGAGTTGAGCAAATGCATGCCCTTGAAATGCATTTTCACATTACGAAAAAAAAGGATTGCTTTAAATAGACTTGTATTTGAACAGAAACTAGAGTTCAAGTTTGCTGGACAGTTACAATACAGCATAAATTTCTCCCCAAATAATAAATAAAATATAAATCAAATTAAAATAGAGTGCACATAAAAGTCACTTAATGTCTGTAAATCCAGTCTTAATGTCAGGTTTGCGGATTGTTCGTTGGGGCCTAATCTGTCTTTGTGCAGGGTCTGTCCACACCGTAGAGTGACTGGCTCACCATCCAGTTAACTGGAATCTTGTTTCTTCGATTTCCTCTCTGGCAGAGGAGAATTCTTTTCACCACCAAAAACCTGACCTATAGACAGGTCACACGTGTATATGGAATGTCATCCACCCACAGTAATATCTTGACCATATTTGCTAACATGAACATTGCTCATATATCAGCACAGCCTCCACTTCAAGTTATGGCCTATAATTTGCTCTGTTGTACAACAAATTATAATTATTTAAGTTCATAACTCAATGCTAAATTAAATTGGAATACTATGAAGTTCAAGTATTGATATCTAAACAGAATCACATTGACTTAAGGCATACATTCATACAAATATTGTCAGTTCTTTGGTGTTTCTATGCAAGGCACATAATTGCTACATACTAATACTGAAGTTCAATGAGTAGAAACTCCATAGCTATTGGGCAAAAAGTAAATGAACATGGAGCAGTGCTTTAAATCTGCCCTAATAATCCCTATAAACAACTTAGCTAGCCAGGTAGCTTGTGGTATTCACAATTTACAATAGACAATTAACATACAAAGATCCGAGGCAACAGAACTATTTCCTCATATCTCACATGCTAACACCTCCGTGTTCTCCTGTAAATCTCCTCTTAATCAACAACTGCAGATGTCTTACTACTCACCGGTGAATCATGAGAATCCCTGCACCTTTCAACAGGTCAGCAGGGTTTCCTCACACATCGACACGGAATATCAGCTAATGATCTGAGCAAAGCAGGGCTTCGAGATTGACAGGATGCAGACAGGTTAAAGAAAATTCGACACAGTGTAGATTAGGAGGATGGCTGGTACCTCTCCCTACTGGCTACAAAATGTAACAGCAGGTCACCCGATTGGCCACTACAGTGTCATATAAAGTGTACATTCTCTCTCTCTCTTTCTCTCTCTCTCTCTCTCATGCACATCCCGTTGCATGGCAGTGGTTGGGCAGTTACTGCTTGGTGGGACTGCACAGGGTGGAAGGGGGGGCTCAGTCTCACTTAAAACATCAGTAAATGCTGTGGTTACACCCTGGATCAGAGACTGCACAAGGGCTATCAATGTACGGAAATTTTAAGGTTTCACAAAAGTTATAATACTGTACTGTGAAGGGGGGAATTAGTGTCATTTTGCCTCTGAAGTCACATATGTGAGCCTGTCGGTGGTGCTAGAGGAAAAGTCAGGTGAAGTCACCACTGGGTGGAGTCTGGAAACAATGAATGGACTAAATGTTGGCCTGGTCAAATTGAGGGGCTGCTGAACCACACCACTCAGAGTGGCTGTAAACTGTAATCTTATCTGTGATCTAATCTGTAATCTTATCTGTAACCGGGTATCAAACCGTTTTCTACCTTCACAATTGTCATCAATATACAAAGTGTAATGAAAACATAATTCAAATTGAAACATATAATAGTATCTAAACAAAAATGAGCATTCTTCTAAAAGACGTCTGCAAACACTTGTGTTTTGTAACAATACTGCAAATAATACAATACTAATATAAAGGGTTTTATTAACACATCTCTGACGCAGTCTTAACACAAGTACAAAATATGAGCAGGCCCCTGCTAAACGATAGGCACACTGGCTGGTCTTTAGTGTCCTTTTCTTTAGGTAAGAATTATAGTTCCCAACAACAAACGTCTATTCATCTGTTCACTTTGGATTTCTCTGTCCATCAATTTGGTCGTCTATTTGTTCATCCATCCCTCTCTCATGAATGTGAAATCTCAAAACCACTGTGACAGGTTTCTGTCAAAGTTGGAACAAGGTTTCACTTTCCCGTTCAAGAATTAATGTCATGAGTGAAGAGTTTAGATTTTGGTGGTCAAAGGTCAATCTTGAACTCAAGAATTCATAAGCTTATCATGATCACGTTTAAGACAAATGCTTACTAATGATGGAGTGATGACAGTCATAGTCCCACTTCACTGTGACATCTTTATCTGTTGCAGAAACACTTCTGGCCAAGGGGAGCCTATGACAGTGTTTCCTGCAACTTGACTGGTTGGCAGAGGCAAACAAACGTGAGGCTGCAATTCTTCTTTAAACACACAATGTCTTTGGAATGGCAGACAAAAAGCATTTATGTCGTGTGAAAGACTTAAATTTAAAGGAAAAACTGTTTATGCATGTTTCATGTGGCTTCAGCTCAGGTATATGTTATATCATGTTACACAGTTGTGATGAACCATAGATGTGAAAGTGTAACTGTAGTTGTTAAACATGCATCGACCATGATGGCAACTTCAAACTGTGCATACATTGGTGAAAATGTAGGACAAACCCAACAGTAGGCTATCACATGTCTTACATTTAATAAGAGCAACACGAAACTGATCTATTGATTGAGGTCTAATATAGAGCTTTCAATCTAATCTAATCACGTGTTCCTCAGACAGGCGTTTTAGGCGATCTCACCCGCCTCTTAACAGGTTAATTAAAACCATAAATATGAACACTAGTGCAATCCTTGTTCTTATCCTACCTATTTGTAATGGGCTGTGTCTGTGCAGCAGTGCCCTTTAACTTTGAAGAATTTGGTTGTTAAACAGGAAGTGGTAAAGGCTGTTGTCATGATGGAGATCAGCACCTGTGACTCCCATGAATGATGAATGTTTGTTGATCCGATATGGTGAAATAAAAATAATCAAATTATCTCATTGATCTAGCGGACATTTGCAGACCACTGGTGTAGTCTATCGGAGGAAATAGAAGAAGACACCTTCGACTCAGTCCACAGACTGGCTCCACTGGGGCTCCATTGTTTTCCTCTTTACTTTTAACCTTTAAGGCTATTCTTAAATATAAATTAAGCACATGGTATGCAGGACTGGATCTCAAGATTAGAAGCCTGATTAATTATTAGCAAGGACAGAGTTCGTTTCCATGGCATTGAAACGGAACACTGGGCATAAATAGATTTCCAGAGAGCGAACCGATAGGCTGGGGAGCCTTACTGCTCAAAATTCCACAGTGTTCACCAAGATCAGCACGGATTAACTCATGAGTTTCCATCAGCTGACTTGGTGGTGTGAAGTAGAAAGGAATCATGGACATGAATGATGCATTTGATATTAGAATGCATTTATCAGACAAATCCTGCTCCTCATTCTTTTTTGTGTGTGTGGAGGTGCTCACATTCCTCTCGCAAGTGTTTCATTTAGTAAGAGATCCTGCACTATGCACAGTACAACAGGGAGCTTGATTAATGGTGTATATGAATACATAAACACAGGTAAAGCTGGTGTCATCCATGTCAATAAAACGCAACTTCATTCCTTTTTTCCAGCTGTAGTCTCTGCCGCCATTGCCTGTTTGCAGCCATTTAAAATGGTTTGTTGTGAGAGTCAGAAACCAAAAGCTGAAATGGTTCAAGGTTGAGTACAGCTGTGTCAGAACACAAATCCATTTGCAGACCTCTTAAGTTACAGATGTCATAAGTGCAAGGACAGACAGCAGCGGTGAAGACAGGCAGATAGATGGGTTAACAGACACTGTGAAGGGGTCAGAGAATCCATGCATACAGCAAGGTGTTAATCATGTGTGTGTGTGTGTGTGTGGGTGAGTGTTTGTGTGTGTGTGTCTGTGTGTGTGTGTGTGTGTGTGTGTGTGTGTGTGTGTGTGTGTGTGTGTGTGTGTGTGTGTGTGTGTGTGTGTGTTCATGAACTCTGGTTATTTTACAGTATGTGACATCAAGTGTCCATCTGCACTGTGATGCCCAGTTGATCCTCTGCCAAAATAACCTCCAGCTGCCCAATGCCTGTGTTGCCTGTTTTCTTTTTTTCACATGAATGTCAGTGAGGTTGTCTGTTGTCTAAAGAGAGGTTGTCTAAATATGGGGGATTGGAGAGTGTAACACAAGGGGATGTCCATCAGGACATTGTAAGAGGGCACAAATTAAAGTTGGTTTTGATTGGCTGGCTCCTGTCTGAGGAGGGGGGCTCTTACCCAATCCTGATCATTTTCAGTAAATGTATAGAGGGGTAAGAGGGTACTTAGGGAGGGGGGTAAAACGCCACAGTGCTACCTGAACAGTGTGGAGTGGAGACCTCATTCCCCAGACTATTGTTTTTACCGGTGTCTGTTGTTCAGCACAGCCAGCCACCATGGTAAGAGACCGACAACTGAGAGGGAGGTAAAAGGGGCCACAAGAAGATGGAAATGTAGTTTGTTCTGTGGAGATTTGCTTTTGTTTTCCATTGATGAGGATTGAGATCGAGGCGACAGAGGATGGAGATGATTACATCTTCTGCTCCCCCTCAGTTATCCAGCAAGTCTTCATCTGCAGCATGGCTGGATTTCACTGCAAGCGATGCTTTATCTCTTTGGATTCTTGAAATGTTTTGGGGAGATTAATGTGGTTTGCAAATTTTGTCTGTTAATTTTTGTTGCATGTACCTTACCTGCAGTTGGAAACCTCTGTTCAGTGTCTGTAACCCCCCTTTGTTCACAGCATAATATGATTTCGTTCTGCTTTGGTGTTACAACTCTTTGTAACTTGGCTCAATATGATGATAGTTAGATTGGACGGGGCGATACTAAATATAGAACGCTCACAGCTGAGTAAAGTGAGAGGACATGCTGCCTGCCCTGAGTGTCCTAACTTAGGACAATCACCTTGAGAAAAATCCCTCTCAAATCCTCTCCCAAGTGTCACCTTAAAATTAGCTTTAAAGAGAACTATCACAATATTGATGAGGTTCTGTCAAGTAAACGATGAAAATAACTTACTGTCCTCAAAGAATGGTTTATATAACGATATAAGGGGTCCAGCACTCAATTTAAGGATCTGTTACTTTTGTTACACTTTTAATTACCGGTACTATTAGTATTGTTTCTAAGAAAGCTTAAGAAGTACTTTGCACAAGACCCAGTGGTGTTTCATGCTGTTTCTGAATTAAAATTAAATACATTGAGAAAATGACATACGATTCCTATTACATGCACAGTATGATCTACAGTATGATGTTCATTAAGTCTGGATTAATGGACAAATTAAGAAGCCAATGGGTTGAAGTTTAAATGGTTGGTCCAGTCTGGAAAAGTAGAGCTCAACAAAACCAGTGTCAGGATGAAACTTCAACTATTGTCTTCCTCATACATAATGAGCAGAAAGTCCATAATTTGTGATGAGTGACTTTTATACTGAGCTGCGTTCCCCTTTAAGAACCATTATTAGCTGGTGCAGACAGCTGGCGGGGGATTAAACATGACATCCTTCCTGACCTATAACACTATTTCAAGTCCATGGCGGTCACTTGGTCAACAATACTTCTGGCTTTAGGTTTCTCCTCTGGTTTGTTCAAGCTGGATGGAAAATCCCAGCTCAACTTCAAAGAGGAGGGATCATACCAGTGTTTCAGTGCGCTACAATGAAAAAGAAATACATGTTTTATCATGTATTACTACACATCATACTTTATATTATGATTATTTAAGTGTGCTAAATTTCCACATTATTATATATGTAGTCAGTAGTTATTGCTACATCATTACATTAGCACTAAGCAGTCATTGCTACACTATCATGAGTACTTAATAGTCATTTCTATGTTATTACACCAGCATTCAATTGTGATTGATACACTTTTAGACAAGCACTAAGTACTACTCTATTTACTGAGCACTCAATAGTCATTGCTACATTATTACATTGGCACTCAGCAGTCATTAATGTATTATTACAGTAGCACTCATTATCAAATGAGTGGGTAGTACTAATAGATTGGACAACATTATTGTTATTGTTATTATTAAGGTGAAAACTTGAGAAAGATGGATTACTAAATCCAACAATATTTAAGAGTTTGAATTTCGTCTCGCGGTCTGAAAGATAGAAAAACACTTAAGTGAGTCTGGAAGCAATTATCACTAGTAAAAGACCACGAGTATAGATATGATTTATAGTAAATGGGCAAGAAGATTCAGAAATGTGTTTTTGGAGGAAACCACTTGCCTGCTTTGACAAAAGCGATCAGATTGAAAAGTTGTCTCACCACAGGAGGCTGACAGGTTTTGATACATAAAAACAAATGTTTTTATGCAGTTGAGTGTGGAGAACTGAGGAAGATGCTATCACCCTCACATCCTGCTCTGTTAGGTCATTCGATCAGTGATGTGACTATGCAGCTGCAGGTGTACTGTTTATGTCTGATGAGAAAGATTAACTTATCTCTCTTTCCATGTCCCCTCTCATCCTTCCACAACTTTCCTCCCACCTTTTTCCATTTCCTTGTCTGAAGCCCACTGACGCCCAAAGTGATGCCAGGTCCTTCCTGACGGAGGAGATGATTGCAGGTCAGTCCTTCTCTGTCAACTCTATTTCATGAATTAGTTAGCTGAGGGTCCTCCTCTGACTGTCTTCAACCTTCTGATGTTTGTAATGAATCATGAATGGCAAGTCAGTGAGACTGAATCCGCAGTTGAAAATGGTTGCATTTATCAAGACATTCTGAGCTTCCCAAATGTAACGTTTGAGCACAAGAAATCATTTTATACTCGGATTTAGTTTTGCCATTTAAAGCTAAAAATTTCTGAGCTGGAACAATTTCTTTGCGCCTTTCAGAGTTCAAGGCGGCCTTCGACATGTTTGACACCGACGGTGGCGGTGACATCAGCACAAAGGAGTTGGGACAAGTAATGAGGATGCTGGGCCAGAACCCGTCAAGGGAGGAGTTGGACGCCATCATTGAGGAGGTGGATGAGGATGGTGAGGTCATTGTGGGATCTGACCATAGACTGTATATAATACCAGACAAATCTTAATGCAAATACTTTTAAGGATGATTAACAGGATCACACAGCTCACTCAATTCTTTGACCACAGAAGAGGCCCAATCTCTACCGAAAGCAAGTTAGTGTTTGTCCCAAGTGCATTGACATTTGGAAATTTGCCCTAACGCCTTTGCATATGATAATTGAATTCTTATCTGGATAAATATTTATCACAGATAAAGATCTGCATATGTACAAAAAAAGGTATTAGCCCAAACAGTGTAAGCCATGACTAGATCCAGTGTATATTAAACAATACTTTCCCACAAATGCTGTTTTATCTTAGTCCAAAGACTTGCAAATTAGGGTTTGATCGTTTGGAAACTCACAATAGATGTTTATGTCTTGGCCCCTGTGTTACTCTGAAGACTTGTCCAGGGAACACCTCTCGCCAAGTGTCAGCAGGGATTTCCCCCCCACAAACCCTGAAAAAGAGAACAAGACGTGGCTCAAAAAGAGATTTGAATACTGAATTCCAATATAAGCTTTGGGACTGTCACAGAATATTTGGTTTCCTCCACTGAACCATTTTCCCTGGTGTGTGACAATGAAATGTCTTCTAATGATTTTCCATAGTGTTAGCCTGAGAACAACAAAAGATTAAAAACTTGTGCTCTTCTGTGTAAATTAGAGATAAGATCCTTTTCCTGATCCAGGATTAAAATATGTTATCTCCTCTGTTGGGAAGAAATTCTGTATAATTAACACACCATTTAAAAAGCTTAAACATACTACGGATTCCACTTGATTTCCCCGGGGTTATTTCTCTCCTCCTATTGACCTCCTTCTTTTCTATCATCACAAGTGGCTTGTAGAGGGATATGAGAACTGATTTAAAATTAGAGTTCCATCCATCTAGCTATATACTCATCATACAGCCAATCCAGAGTTATTTTGTAAGTCTATGTTGGATTACTCGTGCCTCTAAAGGGATTAGGTCAGATCAAAGTCTCTCTAGTCTGCATGGAAAACACTAGGTGGTCAAAAGTCCCACCATTCTTGTTCATCTTTGTGTAATTTAGGAATGAGAACTGCCTCTCTCCAAGAGGGTGGAATTCAAATAAATGTCGAGGTGGAAATGGGGGTTTAGGCTGCACCACATAATGTTGCCTCCTCTGTCTTCTGATCTCCCCCCCTCCGCACTCATTTAACTTCCCTCTCCTTAGGCAGCGGAACCATTGACTTCGAGGAGTTCCTGGTCATGATGGTGCAACAGTTAAAGGAGGACCAGACTGGGAAGAGTGAAGAGGAGCTCTCTGAATGCTTCCGTATTTTTGACAAGTATGACAATCACTTAGCACTGTGGCTACAGTAAAGAGTCAATAAATTAGATTAAATTACAATAACAAAAAGGAAACTTTTTATGGTTTATGATCTATTTACATTTCAATACAATTTTTTTGGTAAAAAACATCATAACAAACTATATCTCAAGGCACTTTTTATAGCAAGATTGAGTCCTTAAAAATTATAGTTCCCACAGTGAGTAAGCAACATAACAATGTGTTTTTAGTATCTTGTTGCCAAATGACTGAAATGTCCAGGGTTTGATTTCTGGCTCTGGGGATTTTGCTCTTGTTCCCTGTTCTTCTCTACACTGTCAACAGTCAAATTGGGTACGGAAGACTATTATATTTCTTCCCAGTGTATTTTAATTACTCAATACAATCTGTTTTATCAAGTTCTGTAACAGGGCTAGTCAAATCCATTAACAAATGGGTATTGTAGCTATGATTCTGCTGGATGTGCTTTTCACATTACTTAGGCACAACTAGTTTTGTCCACTAGAGAGCAGTAACATTCGTTTTTTATTTGCACCTTAGTTGGTTATTCAGTCACTATTCTTGATCAAATGTAAAGTATCTTGATCAAAAATATTTTATGTTATACATGTATGTCTGTATATGTACATATATGGTTGGATTTCACCTTTTAACCCTAAAATAATACATTGTGTATGCCTAAAAAAAATCTATATTGTTTGACTCTATAGAACATACAGTGTTAGTATTGTTTGAACTTTAAAGTTCAGTCTTCTCACAGTGATTTTTAATGTTTCTATTTCCCCCCCCACGCAGGAACGGAGATGGTTTCGTCGACCGGGAGGAGTTTGGAGAAATCCTGCACCTCACTGGAGAATCAGTCGCAGAGGAAGATATTGATGAGATGTTCGGCGAATCGGACACAAACAAGGACGGAAAGATTGATTTTGATGGTGAGACTGAGCAACTTGTAGAGTTCATGTAGATAAAGCAGTGTGGTAATAGAGCGAGAAAAAGCAGGAAAAACTGACTGCGGTTGAGTGTCACTGAATTAGCTTGTTCACAGCAGAGGAGGGACAGACAGACAGATAGACAGATAGACAGATAGACAGATAGATAGATAGATAGATAGATAGATAGATAGATAGATAGATAGATAGATAGATAGATAGATAGATAGATAGATAGATAGATAGATAGATAGATAGATAGATAGATAGATAGATAGATAGATAGATAGATAGATAGATAGATAGATAGATAGATAGATAGATAGATAGATAGATAGATAGATAGATAGATAGATAGATAGATAGATAGATAGATGGTTCCCCCTTGTTTTGTACAGTCTTTATGCTAAAATTCGATTAGAATAGGAAGATGCTTAGCTAGTCAGATCAGACTATGACACCAATGATAGTTAAAATATTTAATATAGGATTTATTGTGTCCAGTAGGTGGTGCTATGACTATGACTACATTTTGTCATGTAGATATCTTCAGGAAACAGACATGTAGAGCTTGGGGTTGATCTGACCAGGAACACTGAACACAACTCACTGTTTCATGGAAAACATCAAAATTAGACGCTGGATTTTTTTATCTAATGGACAGTTCCTGTAAATTATCCAAAATTAAAAATGGCCAAAACATCTTGATGGATTAAAGCTAAAGGCCAATTTATGCTTGAGCGTATTTTGTAAAACGGATAGATAAGACCGCCCTATCCGTCGTGAAACGCCCTCTCCGAGTGCTTCGGACAGCTTTTCGTACAGGTCTGATTTTTCTAACTTTTCCGTGTTGTGTCGGAGAGCCCGCGGACATCTCTTGGCTGTGATTGGTCCGCGAACGACATCATTTCCGTATGTCGTCATTTCCGTACGACATCATTTCTGTTCGACGTCATTTCCGGACCTGTAACTTCCTGATTCACAATAAATACATACACAACTACGATTCTACGATTAATGTGACGTGTGTGTTAAGCCAGGGGAGTTGTCCGGCTGACGGTGGCTCGTTAGAGCACTGACGACATGTGTGCACGGTCACAGACGGTTAGAACGAGCTTTCAAAACGGCGCTAGCAGGCTAGGCTAGCGGGCTAGGCTAGCCACCATGCTAACTGCGGTGGTAACAGTGCATAACCCCGCCGTCACGACTTTAATTCCACTTCTATCATGACACTGTTTCTATAATACCGTCAGGTTAGAAGCAAACACTGGATAGTAGTAGTTAGTGTCGGGAGTCCCTGGTGACTGTGTGTGGAAGCTGGGCTTGAAGCTAGCTGGGAGGGGAGCTAGCTAGCTACATGTAGCCTCAAGCAGATTCAAGCTGTGGAATCAGCAACACAGTTCGGAAACAAGACCGGGGAACCGCTGCGCTAAGAAACGATTACATCAGCATCTTGACCCGCTGGGTGTCACTTTATTTAGTTCTGTTAGTTGCCATGGTTCAGTGTGTGGGACGCAAGCTAACAGATGTAAACAGAGACACGTTCACTTCTTCTTCCCAAATGGGGTAGGCTTCTCTGAGCTCGTCTTCCGTTGCGCCACCTATGGGTTTGTCGATGAATTTTTTCCGACGTAGAGTGTCGGAGAAGTAAAAATCAAAAAGACTCTTTGCCCCCCGCTGAGACCTCTCCGAGAAACGGACACGTAGTAGTATATAAGAGCCTTTAGACTTCAAGAGGCCACCAGTTTTCGTTCATTTAAGTGAAATATGCTGTGGGGGCTGGTGTTTAGGTGTGACAAAGCTTTTTAGCCACGCCCATGTGCAATACTCATTTCAGTTATAAGTCTTAGAGATTTGTGAAAATGTGATTTAATTTAGTAGAAAAAAAGAAAAACATTAACAATAGGCTCCTTGCACTGGCGGTTGCTCACGGGTTATTAAATGAATTACAAATGTATAGCATTACCACTGCAGATCACAGCTTTCTACCTGTTAGCTATAAGCACGGCATTCCGAGTGATAATCTGAGAAACAGCTAGCCTGGGTTTTTCTGTCCAAAAACCAAAGTGTTCAAATTATTATTCTGCATGAAACTTTTCTGACAACGAAGCTACCTCTTCAGGAATTCACTCTGCCAGGCCAAGACATCGAACATAACCCAGTATAAAACAGTCTATGAGAGAAAACATGACTTTATAACCTAATAAACATATTCGTATAGATCTCAAATGGCCAAACTAAATAATAGAGCTGAAATAGAGCAGAAAAATAATTTGAAAATGATGACAATTGAAATAAGCAGACATGGAAACGACTGGAATGAAGAACTGTTCATCATGACCAAATATACATTACATTCACATGCTTGCCTTCATTTGACTTGGACCTGACATTTTTTAATGGCACAGATTTCGTCTGCCCGCTGAGCTTTTCACTAGACTAAATGAGTCATCAGTCATATCAGTGTTATATACCGCTGGTGGTGGGTTTGTTGATTAAGTGTTGCCCTCCTCTCTCTGTGCCTCCAGAGTTCCTGAAAATGATGGAGAACGTCCAGTAATGAGACCAGCTCTGCATTCCTTGGTGACCCTGCCTGGGAGAGAATGTAAAGCAATCTGTCTGATGGAAATCTGTTTGGAGCAAAAGCAAAACGTTGTATAACCCTGTATGATTATGAACGTGATTCCTCTGAGTGATCTTAAAGCATACAAGTGAGACTCAAGTGCCTTTAATCCCTACCCCCTTCCCATACGAGGCCCCGGGGTTTGGTGACGATATCTATAAATATCCCTTCAAACCATTTAAGACGAAGACACTTTCCCCCTGCCATCCTGCCACCTCCTTGCGCCGGCCACCCAGCTGTCTGGGCAGCTGCCGTTTCTACAGAAATGCTACACCACCAAGGTTGCCACCCTCCCACCCCCCCCACCGTCCTCAATACGGATTCTCCTACCACCCTTGTCTTGTTCTTTTTAAATAAATAAACTCTTTCCTTAATGCTCATTGTTTACCAATTTTTTTCTACCAAGCATGCCTGACACGCCTGATCTTGTCCAACTCCTGTCTGTTTCATTCTTTTGTTCAACTCTCTTTGGGACTTGTAGATCCCCACAGACTCAGATACGCATACATACACACAACTACATGAAAAGTGGTCATATACACACACACAAGGGCATGTTAGCGTTCTACACCACAAGCAACATGCACTGTCCTGTTACACAGAAACACACACACACTGTTCAGCTGCTCTTATCTCTGTTCCAGACCCAGACTATCCTCCATGCTGGACTTTGAAATAGCAGAGTTTGCATAGATAATACCTGGCACCAACTTCCCTGTCTCATTCAGCACACGAAAACTGTCACTGCAGAAACTTTGAGTGATCTGGTTTCAACTGCATTTCTTGCAACTCCCCCTAAGTCTGTCACACATAGGTAACGCTCTGTTGCTGATCTTCACGCAGTCGTCTCCCAGCACAGAAGTCAGTGCCCCCAGTGGCCAGGCCCCGGTGTGAGCCATTAGAAGTTTGGGACAGTCAGTCTCAGAGCAGACGAGTTAATTCTCCCTTTAGAAAATGGAGGTCTCCCTCGCGAGTATATAGCCTACAAGCCCCCCACCACCTCTAAAAGGAACATCCCACCCCCTTTCTCCACAACTGCTCCCCTCCTCAGCATCCCTCCCCTCCTATCCCAGCTCTCACCCGGGGTCCTCCTACTGCAGGAACTGCCCACCATACAAGGAGCAGCAGGTTGTTTTTCTTCCCATACACACCCGTTGCAAAGCAGCAACGGGTGTGTATGTGAAAGCATATGTCCCTCGGCCCTGTTCTCTCTCTCAGCCCAAAAGCTTGCATGCTATTCAGGGCCCGGCTAAAAGGGTGGAGGCCGGCTGGTGGTGGTGTTGGGGGGATGGGGTGAGTTCAGGTCCAGCCCCAAGCATTTTTCTATGGGTTTGAAGTTGCACACCTAGATTGAAATGCCGTCATCACAAAACCAGTAACGTACTTTGAAATCTTTGGCTCCCTCCTTCTCATCCACTGTCTTATATTTACAAGGCCTTAATGGAAATCACCATCACCCAGATGAGCTGCACCATATGTAGTTTTATTATTATTTCTTTGTAAATACTGGCACATTTTAGTTCAACCATTTTAGGAGGTCACCACTGAAAGATTTTATTGAGCAATTCCCATGGAGTCACCCAATGCATTCAGTTGTAATTAGTTTTTGATGTGTGTTGCTTTACAGTATGGATCATTTGACAGTATGTCACAGTTGTTTCTCACGTCCGACCTCCCGTGCTCTCAGTCTTAACAAACCATGTCAGAGAAAGCCTGAAATATATTTTGCATATTTATTTCATCCCCTTAAAAAAAACCTGTACTTTGCATCTCTGTTCTTTTGTGTACATTTCTGTACCACGACATTTATAACCAAAGTTGAGCTAAAATCTCCTGCTTTACCTCTTTTCTCAGCCTTGCAACTTCAAGAAACAAGAGCTTTCCTCTCTAAAGTGTGATTGGCCTGGCCTGGCCCCAGAACCCTAAAAGTTCAGGATACTAAATCTGGAGGCCTGTGAGGGGCAGGGGGCGGGACCTGGCTCCCCCGTTTAAAGTGTCTGTGAACCATCACTTGACGTTTAGTCTCTCTGTCTGTGTGCACACGGATTGACCACTCCTTTGGGCTTTTCTTTTATCCTTGGATATTTGGGGGGGAAAGCTAATCAACAAACATGGTAAGACCAGTCAGTTGTGCAAATGAGATGAACTATTTTGAGTTGAGGCCAAGCAGACATTAGTTATTAAACCATATTAACGAGAGATTGTGAAGTGGACATTTAATAACTATTAGTGGAATATGAATGCGTAAAAATCTATCTACTGAGCATGTTTCCTTTCGTAAATGATGCGTATAGTGTTTATGTGTTGGCTTCCCTTAAATTAGATATAATTAGAATATGCCTACATTTTGCATTCGGAAACATTTTAGTTGCATTTTAATTGAATTGTTTCTAAACAGCCTGTTAGTTGTAGCCAGTTATCTTGCTAATTATTTTAATCCTGGTAGAAAGTTCAGAGTGGGTGCTGGTGCTGGGTGGGTGTCAGCTGCGGATTCTGCTTGGGTAACAAATTCCCAGGGATTGGATGTCTGCAGGCCATATACAGCAGAGTCTAACGTGTTGAGCCTGAAATAGCCGCACTAATTTACAGCCGGCACAGAAACCTGTTGAGACACACCAACGAAATCTAATAATACACTCTCTTAAATAAAACAATATTTTAGACATATCTTCTGAAATATAGGAAACAATATAGTTTACAATTTAAAATGTTGCTTCAAACGTTTACAGGGTGTTTTTGAAAGCGCATCCTTAATTTGATGGATTGATTTTTACGCATTTAAATGTCCGTGGGATTTGCGACTGTTGCTACTGTGGGACAGTTTCTGTGAGACTCAGTGTGACTGTGTGTTAACTGGACCTTATGAATGAAGCCTGTAGTGAATCATGATGTGACATCGTGTCCCATGTTTTCTTCCAGACTGACGCGCAACAAGAGGCCCGCTCCTACCTGAGCGAGGAAATGCTGGCTGGTGAGTAAAAGGCTACAGTAACGCGTTACTTTGCACAGGAACGAGTAGGGGATCAGATTACTAACGACAGGCGGCCTAGTTGTTTCTGCAATGGCATCACATCTGATGGCGAAGTAAAATGGAACCATTCCGGTTCCACATCCTATGATTTTACTCATTTTCACAACGAGTCCCATTAGGAACGGGAGACAATATGAGATCGTCCTTGCAGTCCCGGCACTTAGTGAGCGAAAGGATGCTCTGCACTACTTCAGTCATTCACACAGATGATTATGTCTATTTAAGCTAAATTTTAAGTCTGTGAAGGGGGGTTGTTTATGCGTAATCTTTATATAATTCCATATTCAAATTTTCTTTCAGCACATCTAGTATCTGTCGGAATCTGACCATGTCTTCTTGTCACACCCAGAGTTCAAAGCCGCTTTCGACATGTTCGACACCGACGGTGGCGGTGACATCAGCACCAAGGAGTTGGGACAAGTGATGAGGATGCTGGGTCAGAACCCGACAAGAGAGGAGTTGGATGAGATCATCGAGGAGGTGGATGAGGATGGTGAGCCACGGGTGACAGTGTACCTGTGAATCTGTGATAAGCCCTGTGTACGCAATGAGCGTTATTACGCAGAAGCAACAGACTAGCCAACAATACATGGAAACGCATCATTAAGAACCAAAACTTCATCTACTTGTTTTTACTTAAACTTACATCAGTAACCTATACAGATGTTTGGCTTCATGGGTTTCCCTAAACTTAAGGGTTTCCTTTTGTTGTTCGTGCGTAAAATGGTGCGCACAAAGACGTGGAACCGGGCGGACCGTTGTTAATCTGTGATGTGGCCTCTTGTTTAAACTCAGGTAGCGGTACCATCGACTTCGAGGAGTTCTTGGTCATGATGGTGAGGCTGCTGAAGGAGGACCAGGCCGGCAAGAGCGAGGAAGAGTTGGCAGAGTGCTTCCGTGTGTTCGACAAGTACGTTCACACTGTTGCCGTACACACACACACACACACACACACACACACACACACACACACACACACACACACACACACACACACACACACACACACACACACACTCATGCAGACTCTCACACCTAAGACGTACCTGAGCATAACTTTAAAACACGTGTTCATATTAAACGCAATGGTTTACGTCATAGGGAACCACAAGGAATAGTCCTTATACTCTTGACTGTGTGACTGTTAATAGATGTAGGCCCCTACACCACCAGTCCACTCACATTAACTCCATACATGCCAAAAACAGGATCTTTTTTCTTACCATAGATGCTCGTTTATATTTACAACCATTCACATTTCGTTTGCTTTGTCCAGGAACGCCGACGGCTACATCGACAGAGAGGAGTTCGCCCTCATCATCCGCAGCACCGGTGAGCCCATCTCAGAGGAGGAGATTGATGAGCTGATGAAGGATGGAGACAAGAACGCTGACGGCATGCTGGACTATGATGGTATGTTGAGGCTCTATGGTAGTGATGATGATTAGGTTGGTTTGATGTTAGCCTATTACCAGAGCATTACTTTTTCTGCTATTGATAATAGTAATAAAGGACCTGGGGAATGTTTGAAGCACTACAAATAATGTATAGTACCTTAATATTGTAATTTTAGTAATCACAATTCTGTTTGACCGCGTTTCATATATTCTTTTAAAGTTAAGAGTTTAGCCTCCAACAATATCGTAGTATTAAGGAAATGTTCTATTTTTATATTTTTTCCCCCAGAATTCCTCAAGATGATGGAGAATGTGCAGTAAAACCAGAAAGACTCATGGACATTCCTCCTCCCCCGTCAACCCCCCACTCTGAATACACACTATCCTACTGACCCCACTATACCACCGCCCCACCCTCATACACACCCCCTGTCCACCGGGTTCACTGCCTCTCTTCTCCATCCTCATTGACATCCTCAGCAGACGGCTCGGGCACCCAGCTGGGCTGCCGGTTTGGGGGGGTCGCTGGCCCAGCTTGGTTGTGAATGCAGACGGCCTATGGATGCTGCGCTGAAACTGTACTTCGGGACAGGACGGCAAGGCAACAAAGGGGGAATTTCTCCGCACACACCCTTTGCAGTGTGCATGGTGTGCATACGTGTCATCAGCGACCCCCCCCCAGCCCCCCCCGCCCCGATGGAGATGTAATCTAGATAGAACGGCAGCCTGTTACCTGTTGCTTAGACCAATTTATTCAACCACTTCACTGTACAAAGAAGTAATTTGCTTGAACAGAATAAATTAACTAACACATGGTCACTTGTAGCTGGTCTGTCATATTTATGGTCAGTGTAAAAAAAAATGGTTTGAGGAATATCAATAAAATCTGTTTGTTTCTTCTTTTTGTCCATTTCTGTTAGAACCACAGTTTTGTCTTTATCAGCTGATTCTGTGGCAAACATTCAGACTCAACCTTTGTGATTGTGATCAGAGCTGTTCACGTGTGAGTCGCCCACAGATGGGAATGGGATTACTTTTATTGTCTGGGAAAGGGGGTCCTTAACAAAGCTCTGTTAATGTAAAGGTGTGATTCACAGATTTTATCCCTATCACCCAGGAGGTGAGTATCTATCTGGCCACTGAGATGACAGCACGGACCCCATCGTATTGCAGATACCTAAATTAAATGCAGGGGCATCCAGTTTACAGGGTAAGAATTCCCAGCAAGGCAACTGTGTCAAATTGCAAGAAAATTGTCACAGCATAGAAGCTGCAACTGAAGACCTTGGATCCTTTTACTGAACCAAATACCTCCAAATAATGACTAAAACAGTGACTTACGTTTGCAGCTCTAGACTTGATTATAACTCCAAGCTAAGATGAACATTATCTGGCCTTTGGCCTCTGTTAAAGCATGAACCGTGGGTGCAGTGTTACGCTGATACAGATATTTCACTTGATTTGTGTCTGTCATGTTGAGGCCATGTCTCTGACTATATTTACATGGACACCAGTATTCCAACTATTGACCTTATTCAATACAAGACATTATTTTGAATATGTTTTCCCAAGTTTGTTAATAGAATATTCTATTCATACTCCTGCTTACATGTTACAGAGCATAGTCTGATTATGACTCATGACATTACTTTGGGCATGCACCCTCATTCCGAAGTCCCAAAATGCTGTGAAATATCAAGTCGGAAGTTATAATGTGATTAATACAAAAACAAGTCTGAATACTTGTTCAGGAAATCAGAAAAAGCTGTTTACATGAGTGTCTTATTCAGATTCTTGTCTTAATCAGGTTGATATCAAAATATTGGTGTCCATGTAAACATGTCTAATGTTTAGATATATTCTGGTAAATTGATCACATTAAACATAACAACTGACTGTGATAAAACCATATAAGGGTTACTTTATTTGAAAACAGTCCCCGACAGCAGTCCAAACACATGTAAACAAACTAAACAGCCATGTTGTGTATATGAAGTGTCCCGGGGTGACTTTACGAGCCATAGTTGGCTTCATCGAAAGCCTTCCGGGCTCTCTTCAGCTCCTCGTTCATGGTCAGCAGGTCTTTGACTCTGGCGAACTTCCTCGGGTCCTTGCGGATCAGGAACACGATATCCTCCACCTGGACGCGGCCCTGGCGGCCGATGGACATGGCCTTGTGGGTCATTTCCGTGATGAAATCGATCACCAGGTCCTCCAGGATGTCCACGGACTCCGTGTACGGGTTCTGGTCGTCCCCGAAGCCGTACATCATGCACCGCAGCTCCTTGGAGAAGAGCCTCTTCCTCTTCCCGTGGCCGACGTCCAGCCCGCCGGCGCCGTCGTCCAACTCTTCGTCGAAGCCGGTCTCATCCTCCTCATCCGCCATTCTGCTGGAAAACAACCGGGAGACGTCAACGCCGCGTGCAGCTTCCTTGCGCTGAGCTGTGACGCTGACTAATACATCAAAGCTCAATTACCATAGATATATCTATTTCAATTACAGCAGAGAAAGCAGCGTTACCTTTCCCTCTCAGCCAGGAGAACAACAGCCTGTGTTTACTTCCGCCTCTGGTTTGTTGACCGCGGAAGAGATCCATGGAGAAAAACGTCCAATTTAATAAACACTGCCCCTAGTGGTCATTTCGCCTAAACGCTCTTTGCCACAAGTCATGATAGTTGCATCTCAAAGTTTGCACATGCTGCTCAACCACAGTGACCCGTCCCCGTGACTGACGGTAGGTTGCTCTATTAACACGTTCTATGTTTACTGCTTTGTTCACCCCCCCATAGCCTCGTTCATGTCAACCCGAGGCCAAACTAATGCAAAGATATGACGCTCCTCTGTCTGTGGGTCGCCACCGTGCTGCATTGTTTACCAGCCGTGTGGCTATTCCTCACATATCTATGGTTCCTCACACTGCACTTAGCTTCATGCTTACGAGCTGTTAGCATTAAGCTAAAGCTCTCGTAGCTTTTACATTGGCATCATTCTGCCACGTTTCAAAGTCGGCTAACCAAGCAGAAGTTTGGCCCAGGACTCGCTGGCCCGGCTGCTGGCCCGGGTTTGCATGGGTTAACCCTGGGGACATGTGCTAACCGCTGTGGTTAAAGTTGCCGGGTGTGTAGCGGGACTACTTCCTGCCCGAGCAGCCGAGGGACGCGTCACCACAGTGGATGTAAACATGAGCTCTGACCCAGGGTTAGCACAAACACAGGGAACAGCAGAGCCAACAACAAGTGATACCAGCCCTGGGCTACAGAGATAGAATATGAAGCGCACTTAGACTTCTGGCTTGTGGATATTCGTGCTGCAAGGGGGGGGGGGGGGGGCAGCGAGCTTCTGAAAATCACACGTGTATCAAATCGTATGCATTCCTGGTTGGTTGTGTGGACGCCGAATTACAGGGCGATTTCTGACATTTCGTTTAAGGCCTTACGTGTGTGTGCATGTCACTTGTAGGCGACACATGGACACTGCCAGTATTAATAAGGGGGTTGGTCTACGTGGGTGTCGCCGTGCGATGATGACCCCTCGCAGGGGCGATCGGCTGTGTGCTCTGTCCATAGACTGTATATCTAGAGGCTCTGTCACAGGCTCCAGAGAGACAGCGAGGAGGGTGAAAGCTCAACGTCCAGCCACACGTCCGCTGATCTACTGACAGCACCTCCACACCACGGGTCTACACAGCAGGCGGAGGAATGGGCTGAAGGTATAGTTAGCGCAGGTAACAAGCAGTCAAAGATCCATGCTGTCAAACCCAGTCAACCACTGTCTCAAGCCTCTGGTGAGTGCAGTCGCTAATACTGGAAGATGCTGTGTAATCGATAGCTCTGAACTAACTTGTGTCGGTTCAACGTGGGTCAACATTAGGTGGCTTGTAGCTCAACAGTTAGCTGACGTGGTTTAGCAGCTAGCTCCCTGTGGTTATCAAAACTGTTTCTGTCAACGCTGCACTGGGATTACTCACTGCTCTGATAACCATATGCTTGCTCACTGTAAAACAGCCGACCTCTGATTGTATTCCTCTCTCCCCCATTGTCCCCCTTCTCTCCCTCTCTCCTGAAGCAGTCAGACATGGGTGACAACAGGGATGGATTCAGAGTCAGTTAGGAGATGACCTCCCGTCAGTAGCTGTCTGTGCTGATCCTGGCAGCCCCCCCCCATGGCGTGCCCTGTCCAGTTCCTCTGCCGGGGGCTTCGCAACATTGGATTGGTTCTCCTCTACTACATCTTCTCTATCGGCATCACCTTCTATAACAAATGGCTGATGAGGGTAAGTGTAGGAGTTCATACAGCACAGCTGGCTTCCTATATGCAACTCTTCCTCCTCCCATATGGACATATCGGTAATGGGTCTATTCATATAAGCTTTTCTCGTCTCTATGACAACTCAAAGTGCTTTATTATTAATAATAATAATAATAATAATAATATCAGTACAGTTTTGCCATTCACTCATTCAGACACACTTTCATACAGTGAATCTATCTTTGCTAAATGACATGTGGTGAGCTCTGGAGAACACAAACGAATGATCTCCGCTGTGGAATTTTTACATTACACCCTGTCTTTGCCTGCTGCACCACCACCCACCTAAATCCTGTGGAGGATTTGTTGCTGTCTGAGCAGAGCACCTCCAGCTGAGTTTTGCATGTGTGAAAGTGAAGTGTAGGAACAGTGGGGAATGACCCACCTCAACCTAGTCCCTGTCTGAGATGACCCTTTCTGTTTTTCTCTCCCCCCTCTCAGGGTTTCCACTACCCCCTCTTCATGACGTTGGTTCACCTCACCATCATCTTCTGCCTGTCGTCTCTGACGAGAAGGGCCATGCAGTGCTGGACAGGCAAATCCCGCGTGCTTCTGAGCTGGTCAGATTACCTCATAAAAGTGGCGCCCACTGGTGAGATTCTAGATTGAGCTCTTGAGAGTTTTCCCTATCTGCTGGGAAGTCAGTGCAAAGTATTCAGAGAAATACAGAGAAATGACAGATCTTAATCATGTCTGACTAAGCAGACTGAGTGAAAACATTTGACTAAAGTCCAGCGTAATAGAAATATTACATCACTACAGGGATAGTTAAAGAGTTGGTCAAACCAATACGGCTTTTAACCATCATGAACAAGCATATTTGTTTTGTGTATTAAAGCTTTTCTGTTATTGATAAACTACTACAAAGCATCTCTTTTCACTGTTGTCCTTATTATCCTTGTGTTTTCAGTATGTTTTTTAAAGTCCTATATTCTGTTTTCACCAGCCTTGGCCACAGCTCTGGATATTGGACTTTCCAACTGGAGCTTACTCTTTATCACCATTAGCTTGTGAGTTTGAACATATGCTTTTTAAATAGAAGATATGACTTGAGTATGAACTGACAGACCCAAGCTTTTTAGTGTTATATTTAACCCATTATTGTATTTTAACATTTCACTCTGGGGCTCTTGTTTCATATTATTTTCAGGTACACCATGACCAAGTCCACGGCAGTACTCTTTATCCTCTTTTTCTCCTTGTTGTTCAAACTGGAGGAGCCGGTGAGTGAGAATTTCTTTGTTTCAACCCCAAACATTTGTGGAAATCATGTGTTGTGCAAAAAATATGAATCCTGTAATTGTTTCTTCTCGAGTTTCGCTCTGCTTCCTGGATTAAGTAAAACAACCAAAAAGAACAGTAGGTTCGGCAACTTTGAGGAAGAGATCAAAGGACAATGAAATTTATATAAACAGAATAATACGCATGCTCAATAACTTTGTTGATCAAAAATGATTTATTATAACCTGATCCCTGCTGTATTCTTCTTCTGGATATTGAAATAAGTTGTACCCAACATTCACTCACTTCTAATACAAACTGAGCTCAGATAGAAAGTGTACTAAGAGATATTATAAAACATAATGCTTGATTCCTGAAACTTGGAGATTTAAGTCAAACTTTGAAAGAATATATCAAACTACTTACACATGCCTGCCTATATATAATGCCTTGTGCAGATGAACTGGTGATGTTATTCTTCAGTTTTGATAACAAGTAAGTTAGTGCATGTTGTAATCAGTGTGCGGGCTTTGTAGAGAAAAGAGAAGAGAAATCTGCTTCTGCTGAAAAGGAGAAACAATACAATCTGGCAAACGGTGGCTGCAATTCTGCAACTGGAATAAATGGGACTGTAATAATGCAAGGATATCAATGTGTCTATGCTCTGTCAGCTCACACAGCTGTCAGTCACTCTCATAACTGGATTTAAAGGACCAGAGGCGTTTTGACATAATTACCTAAATAGTATTCCAATCTAATTCCTGAAAAATCTTCCTCACATTTAGTTTGACTTTTTGTTTTTCGTTAGTTTGTCCATTCATATTTTTTTCTTATATCTGACCCCTTACTCGCTCTCTCTCTTTATGTGTCCCTTTCTATCAGAACCCATTCCTGATCGTGGTGGTCCTGCTGATCTCCAGCGGTCTGTTTATGTTTACATACGAGTCAACCCAGTTCAACCTGGAGGGGTTCGTCATGGTGCTGCTGGCGTCCTTCATAGGGGGGATCCGCTGGACCCTCACCCAGCTCCTGATGCAAAAGGCAGAGCTGGGTCAGTGTTGATTCACTGTCGGATTGAAAATGATGAATTTCTGTTGAGTGGTCCCTGAATGAATTGAGTTAGTTAAAGAGGTGGGTTGAACCACTACTTGTGAAGAGAGGCAGCTTTGAATGCAAATCAGAAGCTAGATTGGCACTAAGTAGAGCCTGAACCTATGGTCCATTTCAATGCAATCAAGCTGCACCAAATGGCACACAGTGATAGAAAATCAGTCCCCTAAATAGCTAATGCCTCAAAACGGGTCAATCTTGTAATGTTGAAGAAATTATTTTATCAGTCAGTTAACAATCATTGTGCAGCTCGCCTCACAGTCTTCTCACTTTGAACGAATTGATAAATAAATGGTGTCATTGGAAAACCTTTGAATCAAGCGCTGCAGAATACTAATAAATATAATTATTTTAATATCAACCCAATTAAAACAGTAGATTCAACACTGTTCAGTACATCTAAATTTGTATTCAAGTTTCACAGTAGCCATGAAATGTTGTTGTTATCTGCTCTAAACCGTTTTTTCTCCTCTTTAACATGAATTTTTAATATTGTTCCTTGCTTCAGGCCTTCAGAACCCGATAGACGCCATGTACCACCTGCAGCCTCTCATGTTCGTTGGCCTCTTTCCCCTCTTCCTGTTTAACGAAGGTGAGATTCAGTCTCCAGCTGTACTGTGTTCTCGTCTCTCTACAGTAAAGCCTGAGGATGCAGCAAACTAACCTCTACAGGCCTAATTACAGAATTTGAGTTGTTTTCCAAAACAGAGGTTATAAAGATTCCTGTGCATATATTTCACTTGTATACTTAAGGTAAAGAGACTCTTTTATTAACCTGTTACCTCCAATGATAATGAACTACAGTGAATATAATGATTATAAATATATACTGTAGTAGTATACTGTATTTGCATCTTGGTCACATGGAGAACGTTACCATCTCTGTGTTTATGTCTCCATGCTGGTTAAAGACATAATATCTTTGGGTTGTCAATCCATTCGTCCAATTCTAGTGACTAGACATCTCAAGAACGACGTAAAGGGATAGTTCACTCTAAAATGAAAATTCACTCATTATCTACTCACCCCTATGATGATGAGGATATGTTTTTTCTGTTGTTTTATTACGTTGTAGCTGATCGTGCTCTAAGAAAGTTAACCACTGAGTCTCCAGAAGTGTTTTGTGGACTCAAACACTACCACCCCCCATCGGCATAGTGCTGGGTAGATAATAGGTGGATTTTTTTTGGATGAAATATCCCTTTAAAAAACATGTTTTTAGCCTCAAGTCTGCCTTAAGGGAACTTCTTCAAAAGTTGGACTCATAGATTCACTGATAACATTTCAGAGGTCAAGGTTACGGTGACAGGAACAACTGGAGCCACTGCAACTGCACTGGTTGGCGGAGACTTCCAATTGCAGTTTAGTAGTTACTGATGTCTGTGAGTGCTGGCACAGAGGCAGACCCATAGTTTCATCGAGCCATCAGTGCCACACATGCTTAAATTTTTTCACTCCTGCTTTTCAGCTTGAATAGTCAATGTAACATGTAGCTGCAGATCAAATATTTTCTCATTAGCTGTATTTTTTTCACACCCCAACAAACCATTCATAATGTGCTTAATGTGGTTTTTGGTTGTTATGAGAGTAAGTGAGTAAAAACTGCTCCCTGAATGTGTGAATACGCTTATGTTTTATGATACACGTGACATTCCAGATGCTTGCCATCGCCTGCCAGAGATCCAACACTGATTAGATGCTTTACTCTGTCTTTTTCATTCGTTTTGCTTCCCAAATCTACAGGTAAACCTCTGCAAGCTCAAGCAGCTCTTGCAGTGCCATTTTAAAGTGATGCATTCTCTGAGAGAACATCTTCATACAAGCTCTACAGGAAACTGGCATTGAAAAACACGGGATATGAATCGATGTCTTATTAATTATGCCTTTGTGTTGATTCTCTCCTCTTTGTCTCTCTCCAGGGCTGAGCCTCAGTACCTCAGATAAATTGTTCCGGGTGACGGAGCTTTCACCTCTCCTATACTCACTCTTCACACTGAGTATCGGCGGCGCGCTGGCCTTTGGTTTAGGCTTCTCAGAGTTCCTGCTCGTCTCCCGAACTTCCAGCCTTACTCTATCAATATCAGGGATCTTTAAGGTGCTTTACAGTTCAATATAGCCCCATTAAACCAACTAACACTCACTCACATCTGGGTTTTGTCTGCAATGGGAATAGATACAATCCACATTCACTCCCTGATCAAATGACTGTGACGTAGACACAGTAGTTTTAATCAACTCCGGCTCAGATTGGCCCTGATGGCAACGTGACACCCGGCTGAATGTGCTAATTTGGCAAGACAGTGAGAGAGCACCTAATTTGTCGGTGCCCATGATGAACAAAAAAAACCCCGAAAGGCTAACTCCTCTACTGGCAGAGGGAGAGGAGCAAACTGCCTTTTTAGCGTTTTTACTCTGCGTTTTTTTACTTGGTAATTTTGGTGTAAAAAAGGTTTATATGGGAGAGCCATGTTTGCTTTTGGTGCTTATCATGAGTTCTTTCATGGGTTTTTGTACCTCCATAACTTAGTTGGCTTTAAAATACTTAAAGGTTAAGTGTGATTTAGGTGAAAGGGATTAATTGGTAGAAATTGAAAACAAAATAATCATTAGTGTGTTTCATCTAAATTGTGAAAAAAAATTGTTTTTTTTACCTTAGAATGGGCCCTTTATATTTAAATACTTTGTATTTACATCGGGAGCAGGTCCTCTCTACAGAGGCCGCCATGTTGTTTAATATTAGTCCAGACTGGATAAACCAAACACCTTATGAGTTTTTATGACAACTGAAGTCTACCACAGATTCTCTTTCACTTTTGGGAGGGGAGGGTAAAGTGAGGGTATTCAGTTGCAACATGCAACTTCACCACTAGATGTCGCTACATTCTACACAATGAACCTTTAATTGTGGATGAGCTTTGAAATGCAGACAGCTCTGTTAACGTTACTGCTGAGGTTCTGAACACATCAACAGTTTGCATTTTTAATCAATCCAATAACTTTTAGTTTTTTTTGCTCTGTAATAAGCCTCACAGCTGCAGCGTTCTGGACTTGTGTATGTTTCTCTAACACAACTCTTTCTGTCGCCCTCTGTTGTCTTGTTTTCCTGCAGGAGTTGTGTACTCTGCTTTTGGCAGCAGCTCTGATGGGAGACGAAATGAGCTCGCTCAATTGGTTGGGATTCACTGTGTGCCTGTGTGGTATTTCATTGCATGTGGGACTCAAGACATACTATTCAAAAAGTAAGTGTTTGTTTTATTGTTATTCTTAAGATATGGTTTGAATTTGTATTAGCAACAACATAATGAGAATCAATTAAATATTAAAAAATCCACTCGAGACGTATTTAATGATGTGTCAAATATACTATTTTTGTAAATTTAACCATTGTACACAAGATGTTTCGTACCCCACTGAACAGTTTATCCACAGGCTTCAAATTTCTACAACATAATATGTAAGTTGCATATTTAACAGAAACCTGGCTGACAAACGATGAGCACAGTGAAGCTTTCCCTCCTCAGTGGGTAAAGGAGAAAACAGCATTTAGCATTAACGCTCTGTAAAGCTCAAACATCTATGTTCATGTAGTAATTATCAGGCAAGTTTTTTGATTGAGGTAAAAGCGATAATGATGTCAACGTTGTGGTATTTTTTTCCCATCAGATAAGGTCCCAACGTTAAGGCAGCTGAACAGTCGAAGCCCAGAGCTTGAGTTGCCGTTGCTGCAGCAGAACAGAGACAATGCAGAGGATTCAGCCGCTGATGGATACAGCGACGAAGACGAGGAACAAGAAATCACTCTGCACTGACATAGGATACGAGCCAATGAAGTCTTGACTGCCATCATACCACACACTGCTCTACAGCTCTCTCATAACGCACCAAATAAGTGCTTCAGCAATTCCAAAAAGCTGCTCTGGAGGCACAGATGGAACAGTCTCTCCGGCTCTGTACTCCGACTGATCCTGTCCTCGGGCGGCAATCAGCTGTACATTAACTGTGGACTTTGAACGTGAGACATGTTGAGATGTTTCGCCTTAGGGGGGCTTCTGAAATGTAGCTAATACATGCAAGTGTCAAAGTAAGATGTATGGGGGAGGAGAGCTTTAAATTTTAGGTGATACTTTGACACCTTGAATTGTAGTCGGTCATTTTTCTTTGCTATAGACTTGACACACTGTGGGAATATCTTCTGACTTTGTTATATATACCTAAATATATGTGTTTGGCACATGTCCCTGAACAGAATTAACTGTTAGGTAAGTGAAGGCCATTGTGTGAATGTTCTAATTCAAGCGTTTGGTTTGAAGAAGAATCCACTAAAATTTCAAGAACATTGGTATCACGGTGATTAGGAAGTAGGAGGAGTAAATCTGAATCTGCAGGTTGTTTTCTTGACTAAAATAATTCTTAGGTTTAAAAAAAAATGCCTATCAGAACTTGACCTAAAGCCTTAAGGTTCATCTTAAAACTCAACTCCAGTCACCACATTTGAGAAACTTTTGAAGATAGCAGGGAATGTTTAGCATATTTGATTGAAAAAGCGGCTCTAATGTTTAATTGATTATCTAAAATTCAGATTTGCTATCCATTGATTGACTAATTTGATTTATCAAGCCCACTCAATGTTTACATACATTTTCAAATATGTCCGATATCAAGCTGTGACTGATCCCTAAAAAGACACAATGTCTTAAAGTGAAAATAGACACATACTGTACCATAACAAAGGTTGGCTAGATGTCAGGTCTGATGGCATGAAGTCCCATTCAACATGAAGCTACAGTGTGTGTCCAAACACTGGCACATATCACAATGTAGTAATTTTTAATCAGAATCTAACAGAACTAAAAAAAGTGCTGCGGGATGTATTGGATCTGAAACAATTGTACCATTATGTGCCTTTTTTAATGTCTTCAAAGAGCTATTTTTAAAATCTGTCATGATTTAATTCTCAGTCAGTTTTAAGCCATATCAATGTTGTATTTTTATCATGATTTTCTGTAAAAAAATGTAGCAGTGCTGCAATGATGTGGAAAAAGAAGTCTAAATTATATTTTTAATTCCAGAATAAATGTATGATGACTTAAATATGGGAAACACACTTTAAAATGTAATTTTCTCATTCTTCCTTATAAACTTACCGTAGTTTTTTAATGAATTTCTGTCGATTCATTTGATCAAATGTGTCAATGATGCCTTGCTAACAAATAACGATAACCATCACTGAGGAAACTGAGCTTGTGCACACTTGGTCACCTGTTAGACCTGTAGGGAGCACAAGTCTCTGGTACTGGGGCTCTAAAATACAGATGAATTTTTCATTTATTTGCAATGATGAATCAAAAAAGGATTTATAATACAGGAATGTCCAACTGCTGAAAAATATGTTGAACATGCAGGGTTCTTTAGCATTAACTTCTCTTCAATGCAGTGTGGCACTGCTGAGGCATTAGTGACAACCAGGTCGGCATTCAGCTTTTCCGTATTGTTGGGTCTGGCTTTTCTCTTCATCCTCTTGACAATGCTTAATAGATTCTCTGAGGTTCAGTTCAGGCGAGTTTACTGGCCAATTTAGCACAATCTAGAATATATTAAAGTTTGACTTTTTCCATTAAATTACAAAAAAATAACTTTTCCATGATATTCAAATATTTCAATATGCACCTATAGATGGAGAAGCTATAGAAACATGTCACTTCCATGTGCAGAGCCCCGAAAAATCATAAATATTGCTATGTTATTATGTAGTTTGTAAATGCAAGGCGTTGTCTGAATTGATATATAAACTCCGCTGTGGAGATCACATGTTTTGTTAACAGGACATTAACACCAGTGTTGGCCCGAATCACTGAAAACTCTTAACATCTTCATAACTGTTTTCTTCATGTATGGCATCGCTTTCATCCAGAGATATTAAATTCTCTTTGCTTAGTTTTTTTTCTCCAATTTTGCTCCTGTTACTTGTTATAATTGTCACCAACACACCCACTGCTCAGAGTGAATCCTCCAGAGGACCTCCTGCTGTGTTTTTCACATCTGGACTTCCTCCAGAGTTTTTACTGTGGAGCCAACCTGCAGGGTTCAGGTGAGGGGAGGTGCAGCAGACAGAGGCAGGATGTAAAGCTTTAATTCCATGGAGATCAGATGTTTTCTTTAATGCACACCAACAATGGTGTCGGGCCTTATCACCAAACGCTCTCTTGACATCTTCCTCTGTGTCGTCTACGTGTATGACACCACTTCTTCATCCTGATTCTCACATGAGCTGGCTGGAGAAACTCCTTCCTCGCACTTTGTTAACACGTTCAGCCCCTATGGAGAATGTCTGGAGATTAGTGCCTGTCAGGAAGCACCTTATGACTTATGGTCTCATCCACTTTGACCCACAGTGCACCTGTTTAACCTTACAGCCTCCAGACTGCTGTAGCAGCTGGTTCACATCCCAGCAACACAGCAGGTTGGGAAACATTGAATCAGACCGTGTCCTCTACAGACATGTTTTGCGCTGAGCTCCCAACCTTCTTCTTCTTCTTCCTCTCCTCCTGCGGAGCACCACGCCCATGCTGGAGCGGCGGGAGGGCCCTTCTTCTCGGGTTTCAGCCCCGAGGAGGTGACCTGGCGGTGGGGGGAACTGGCCTCAGTTTAGCGGTATGTCGCTGCTTCAGTGCGGAGCCCGTGTGGAGGAATAACGAGGAGTCCCACTCCGGCCAGGTAAGAGCTCACCTGGCTGCTGCAAGGAAACCACTTCCTTCTCCTGTCTCCGCTTCTCTCCCAGCTGCTCACTGAAGTCGGACTGCTTCTCCTTTGGATTAAAACTGACAACAACTAAACTTCCGCCAGCGGACACAGGTTAATCTGCGGCGAGCCTTCATTTTGTGAATTTATATACTTCATGAATAACTGGTAACATAATTATCACTTAAACCCAATTCTTTTTCCACTTCTTTCCATTTGACTGTTACGTTGAGCAAAAAGATAATGGGCTTAGTTCCTGAAGCTCCTCAGTTCAATAAACATATTAAGTAGTAAGTACTGTTTTATAACACACATTATAATGTAGTTGTTTACTGGTAGAATAATACTTAAGGGATTAAAGTAAGTTTTGCAATTGCACCTTTTCCTGTGAAGACTTAATTTAATATAGTATTTAATATCTTTATTATTTTAAGGAATTTGTGTGTTTATACACCAGCATTCACTGTTATTCTCCCACAGAAGGACATGTACTTGTTGACAAATAAATAATATATAATAAGATGTACTTACTTTTTGTACTTATAACTTACTTACAGTGTTTTCAAAATACTTTGTGAGTTTATAATGTTCATAGACGCTAAATTTCCATTAATTACCATTCATGATATTATCAAGCTCAAAATAAAAATCAGATCTTCCAGTGTTGCAGATGTATGGTCTGTCCTCTCGTCCACAGGCCACTGGGACACTCGCTGGGTTAACTGGGGTTCAGGCTATTTTGTGCCTGTCATTGTTTCCGGGTGAGATCACTGTAAGGCCAGTCAAAACATGAATTGTTCAGGCTTGCTGTTGTAAGGTCATCTACAGAATCCCACCAACACGATATCAGCATTAAATAATCAATAGAATACCTTTCACACTGGATGTTGTAACTCCATAAATACATTCACTATTGTTTGTAGTAAAAGTGGAGAGTGAAATTAGTTTACCTATGCATCAAGGAGAAGTGATGCTTTATAAATAGACAGGTTTGGCAACATGTTCAGTCAAAGTGACTAAATGTCCTCTTTGTATTCTTAAAAAAATTGGATAAATCAAGAGGACAGTTTTAAGTGAAAGATTAGATTAAGTGGTTGTGGTTTGTATTGCTTAGATAACTGAATATAAATCAACTTAATGAATTGAAAGTGGGGTCAGAGAAAGAGGAAACTCGACAATCCTCTTGGCAAGTCGATCCATCGACATTGCATAACAACACCCACCTTTCCCTCAGCGTCTGACATTAGTCAGGCAGGCAGGTATGCATGACATATGACTGAAGTATAAATTCCGACTTGGCGACATGCAGCTACATGTGAAACAAGAGGAAACATACAAAAAGAGCATCTACGAACGTCACATGCTGGACATGATGGCTGCACGTCAAGTGGACTGAGAAGCCTTGAGGCAGGCTGGAAGTTTCTGTTACACTGAGGAGTGGAGAGGTAGAAAACTCTGACAGGAATTCATGAAAGAGAAATAGAAAACCAATTCTGAAATGAAATAATGTAGATTTAAAATTTAAGAAAAGAATCTCCTATTTTAACTGAGTCAAAGGTGACTACTATGTGTGTGTCAATATTCAGCTTCATATTCGGTAGAGCTGTCTTTTGTATGTTTGTATTTCTCGCCATCTGTCCTTGCTTCTCCCTTTCCCTTAATCATTTTCACAGTTTCATGTTGACCACACTGAACTGCCACTTACTCTGAACTCAGATAATTTAATATGTGACACTTGTCTCATGCCCAGTGGCTGGTCTCAGACTGCCAGACCAGTCAGTTAATTGCAGCTTTGTCCCGTCTATTTTCTGTCGAACAGTAATCTTATTCACAGAGAACAATGTCTGGGTTTTAGCCCTTTGAAAGAGCACCTGCCTACACATTTTATATTCATTTTCCTACACTCTCCAAGTGTATTTCAAATTTTACATTTAGCTTCGTTATACTGGAGTCCTTGAAAATAAAAGAAATGAGCTGTGGTGATCTAACATTTTGATTTATGACCCCCCAAATACAAACAATGTGTTATACAGATGTTTAACAATGGATCTCAAGACTCATAGCAACTGTTGTGTTTGATACAATCCCCAAATCTTTCCTCATGAGCAAACAAACATTAGAACTTTCCAAAGTATGTTCCATCAAATGAGCCAGAATTGGTTGAAGGTACTTTGTGTTGCACTTTGTATGCTGTTGAGCCCTGGACACCAGACAGAGGCGTGTTAGGTTTACGATCTCCTAAAGTGCTGCATGTTTGTCAATATTACAGCCCTTTGCTTGTCATTAGCTGTGTGAAGTTTGAGGGTCTGTAATGGGGACGAGCACTGAAGCACCTGTAGTCTGAGTCGGCCATAAAAAGAGTTCCCATGGGAAAATGTGGCAGGGTCATCTGGTGGCAGGTTTATAAATTGTGCTTTTTTTACACTAGGATGTGTCTGTCAATATTGTATTATTTTCATGACTGATTTGCAGATTATTTTTCTTGATTCATTGTTTGGTTTATCAAGTATCAAAATATAGTGAAAATGCTAAAAGTTACCATACTCAGATTTACTATTGTGTGTGATCACTAGCAGTCCAAAAGCCAAATATATTAGGTTTGCTATCAAGGAAGAGAAATAACCCTTAAATCGTCACACCCGACAAGCAGGATCAAGTAGATCTATCTTTTTTATTTAGGCTTAACCAATAACATCAGTAATTACTCACGGTTGTTGCAGGAGATGCTAGGATTCCCCACAGCAGACACTTATAAAGTAACTATAGCAATACAAGTTAGAGTTTGACTGATATATCGGTTTGCCGAAGATATGAGCCATACACAGACATATGTCGACGGACGTTGGCAGATACAAAATGTTTCACTGAATAAACAATGCAGAACAAATATTAATTCAAGTGTATTTTCTTGATTCAGGTTCTATATATTTGGTTGTCTTTGTTTTGACTTTTAATCTAAAGTAATTCGATTTAAATTAAATAAAATTAATGGTTAAACTTTAAAATATTGAGCATCAATTACATTTCTTTGTCCCAAGGGTTTGTGACGACATCTCAAGAATCAATAGAACAAGAATTTTTTTTTTAAAAGTATCGACTGATATAGCTATATCAGTGAAGTTATAGTTAAAGATTGGCATCAGCCCCCAAAAATCCATAACGGTTCAGGGTCTTTTGATATATACCTACACAAGCATATTAATAAATTAATCCCTTTGTTTTTCACGTTTTCAGGCTCCACCTGTCTCATGTCATCATCATCATCATCTCTCTGGCTAATGCTGTGTTTCCTGCTCAGTGTTCTTCTGCTGCTGTCCCCAGGGGTCCATGGCCAAGGTAATGGGACTTCTGTGATTGATTCAAATTACAATGAATTTGTAGGAACAACTGAAAGAAATGGCAGAAATACTTTCTGTGTTTTGTAGCAAATTTCAAATGAGAAATTTAAATAGACGAAGCCTATTACCATGTTCACTCACCAAGCCGTTCGGAGCGCCACACTGACACTTTGTGATTCCTCCCTTTGCTAACACAACCATCTGTTCCTCATGTCTTCGATTCCACAACATGTCTGAGATTCTGCTCCATGTTGACATGATTGCTTCACATCATTTATGTAGATCTGTTGGTTGCACTTTCACGCTGCTGATCTCTTGATCTACCACCTCCCAAAGGTTCTACAGGATTCAGATCAGTAACAAACTTCTGGAACAATCTCCACTGATACAGAGATTTTACGGAAAAAAATGCCAGTCTTACTAATTAATAATACATATATGATTCAGTCTGCCTAGCATTGATTAACTTATAACAATGTATCATCTTGTGATTAGAGGAAGAGTACAGCACAGTTCAGGGATTTTCAATCATTAGGAGATTTTTATTTCATTAAAAATAAAAAATGAAACAATCAAGAATCAAAGGGCTTACTCTTTCAGTGCTGAATTCATAAATAGCAGTCACAATTACACAAATCTCTTACCCCACAAATCAGGACGTACAACACAGCTACTGTGCTTGTCTTCATGCTTGATATGTCTGCCTGTCTGGAAAAGCTGTTTTTGTTAGACCTTTGACCCCAGTCTCTCTAAATCCCCATTAGACCCTATCTGATCCTCTGCCAGGCACCCAGGGAAATGAGGATCCTCCAGAAGACCCTGGCCCACACACACACACACACACACACACACACACACACACGCACACACACACACACACACACACACACACACACACACACACACACACACACACACACACACACACACACACACACACACACACACGTACATTCACACACACACATACATGCATGTTCTCCATACATGCGATTCAAAAAAGATCTGTTGAGTGCATAGGGTCATACATCCACAGAAGCCATGAAGACAAAGTTCTATGATTCATGTTCATGTCTACACTCCTTTGTCTTCTTTGCTTCCGTTTTGCCTTCCCCCCTCATCTTCCTCTCCATCTATCACCCCGCCACATTGTACATACAAAATCCTTACACAGTTAAAGTCTGTGACGTTCCTCTGACATGACCTACGACCTTCCAGTCCCCAACCAGCACCCTGTTCCCGGCTCTATACCAGCCAAGAGGACAGGGCGTGCTTTGATTGATGAATAGGCAGCTGGAGAGAGGGATGGAGGATGAGAGGATAGAAATATGAAAGACACTGCTTGTTAGAAAACCCCCTGCTGGAAATTATGCAGATGAAGTTGAAACAAGAAGTGGATTTGATTTCGGCAGAAGGAAACGAGAGGGCTTGTTTCTTTGATCTGTGAAAAGTCTGCAGCTGTTATGCTCTTCCTTTTCTCTTGACCCAAATCCTTGACTCTAGGCAACTTGCACACACTCATACTTTTTTTTGTTTTGCTCCTCTTTTTTGTGAATGTCAAGGTCGTCTGAAACTGACGGTCCTGTCTGAGGACAGACTGCAGATGAAATGGAAGGAGGCTGATGGACCCGTTCAGGGCTACAAGGTCCGAGTGAAACCCATCTCAGGTGAGACTGGCTCTGTTGAAGAGTTAAAAACAAATCCTCTGTGGAATGCTTATACAACGATATTTACTTGATGACATAAACCTTCAGTATGTTGAGCTCATTAATGCTCATACATTACATTACATTACATTACATTAAATTTAGCTGACGCTTTTATCCAAAGCGACTTACAATAAGTGCAATCAACCCCGGATTGTGCTGTGCCTTCCTGATCAGCTGAGTGATATGGTGGGTCTGGGTGAAGTCCTCACTGATGTTGACGCAGAGGAACTTGAAGGTGTTGACCCTTTCCACCTCAGTCTCACCAATGAGTAATGGATTGTGTTGACTCCTCCCTTAACTTAGGTCCACTACCACCACCTTGGTTTTGTTACATTGAGAGTCAGGTTATAGCACCAGGTCGTTCACCTCCCTGCGATAGGCTGACTCATCGTTGTTACTGATGAGACCCAGGACTGTTGTGTCATCAGCAAATTTCAGGATTGTGATGTTTTCATGTGAGGCTGCACAGTCGTGCGTTTAGAGTGTGTACAGTGTGGGACTGAGTACACATCCTTTAGGGGTGCCAGTTTTTGTGAGTAATGTCCCGGAAGTGGTGTTTCCAATCCTGACAGATTGTGGTCGGCAGGTCTGAGACCAGTCACAGAGTTGGGGGTTCAGTCCTAGGCTGAAGAGTTTCTGTGTTAGTTGGACAGGGATGACTGTGTTGAATGCTGAGCTGTCGTCAGTGAACAGCATTCTGATGTCCTTGTGTCAGTGTGCAGGGCAGTACAAGCTGTGGGTGAAACGAAAATCAGAAGGATATCTAATTTTGTGGTGTTCAATTTATTTATGATGTTTGTTTTACGTTTTCATACATTGTGGCTAAAATGCCAATAAAAATTGAATTAAGAAAGAGCCCTTTAACTTCCTCTCAGTATAGTGTTGCTGTTAACTGACAGATGTTGACTGTCACTGCATGCACTCTGCATTAGCTCAATAATGCAAATAACGACAAAAACAAAATAATTTCTTCGCGAACACAAATAACGTGCATGATCATTTGCATATGAATGTTAATACCAGGTTTCAACAGGGCCTCTGCAATCCAGAGTGAAGTGAAGGTGTCAGCTGTCGAGCTTCACAGGTGATGGTCGGGATAAGAATGCAGCCACCCCTCCTCCTCCTCCTCCTCCTCTTCCTCCTCCTCGTTGTTCACACCAATCCCTCTAAGTTCTTGCTTTACAGTTTGGTTTCCTTCACAGTCTTATCTGCCATTCCACACTGTTCAGCTAAGCCCAGACAGGTCTTGAACAGAGACAGGGGTGGGGGGGGGGGCTCTCAGTGGAAGATTTCAGTCCCACACAAGACTTGCCGGTCCTTGATGTAAAGGGTCTGGGAGGATGTGGGAGGGGGGCAGCATGAGGGTGAGATTAAAGGGCAAGGTTAGCCAGTACAGTTGTAGGAAATGCATTATAGAAGAATTGCAGAAGGTTGCAGCATAGATCTGTGATTTATAGGACAGAGGAGGAAGTGGTGTATCCTTTGTCAAGAGCAGAGCAATATTTAGAAAAGTAGATAGAGCGGAAGGAGGGATTACACAGCAGGCCACGGAAAATATTTAGCTTCAGGGCAAATTTACAACAAAAACTTGGGTTTAATAATCTTAAAAAACTAACAATACAATAAATAGGACAAATTGTTAATAATTTTGAAGCACATAATGTGCTTGAATATGGAATAATTTTCTTGATATATTCAATGATGTGTGGCTTCGTTCAAAGTAGGGCAAACTTTTTTTAACATCTTATCACGATAGTTATTTTTCATATCAGTCGATATCGATATAAATCCCATTATAAATCAAATCATTAATTCTGTCATTTCTGATTAAGATAGTAAAAAAGATGGGTTATATCACTTGTCTTCGTGGGAACATGCTAATGACACAATTTGCAGTGCATGCTACTGGGCTTCTTGTCTGACTTTAAATAGCCAAAATACCTCCACACTACTGAATGGCTCTGACCCTTCTTTTCAACCATGTCGCCGTCTTTTAAGCCCTGGGCCGTGTCCATATGGGTGTCTTCTTCTTTAATGCTGTCTCTCGAGTTTTCGTTACATTTCCCGTGGTCATATTCTCTTTTATCTTGCTCTCACTCCTAACGTACTGGTGTGCACAGCTGCAGTCGCCCAAACATTTGCACGTGTGCTGCTGCCGGCTGCTAACCTGTCTGTAACTCTATTCCAGCCACATGATTGGTTGGACGTAGTGCTATTCTCATTATCATTGGCTGTTCGTGTTGTCTGTCAAAACATGGATGGAATGAGTTCTATCAACGTTGTATCGGCCATTAATTATCTTTTTATCACCCTGCCCTAAAGCTATAAAGCTAACATAAAAAAAGGAATTTTTTATATGTGATTTTACTGAATCAGGAATTGTGCTTGGATGTTTGACGTGTAATTGCCCCTCTGTGCCCCTTTACAGCCCCTGATTTAGAAAAATCCTAGATGTGCCACTGTGGTTAACTGACAGGGATAATCTCTCCACTGCAAAAGACTTGACAACTTCTGATGACTCATCTGATTAATTTATGTTTGCTGACATGTGTTAGTAACAGGATCAGATGAATCAGCATATTAGAGGGAGATGTCTGATCTTGTGCTGCTGCCTTCAACTTAACATGGACATAACTGTAGAGAGGGTTTTAAGAGAATTAACCTTTTGAAAATGTGATGTGGAATTGCTGACAAAGCAGAAGAAAGTATGAAGGAGTATGCAAAAAAAGTTTATACAAAGAAGCTTAGCTCCTCCCTTAAACTAACATAAAGGCTCCCTTCTGCAAATGATCTTCGGTAGTGCCAGGAACCACAATTCCGGTATTTTTAAACCTGGGCCCTCTGTTCATAACTGTGGGTGTCTAAATGAATGGTATTCAACAAAATTAATTGATCCAGTAGATTGCTACGGAAAACTATTGCATTCACTTGAGAAAAAGAAATAAAATCAGTTTTTCTGAATTGACAATATAATTAAGTTATTAATTCAGAAAAACTGAGCAGATTCTTTAAACAAGAAAATATCTTGATTAATTCAGAAAAACAGCTGTTTGAGTGAGTAGCACTACGGTTGTTAATGCATATCAGCCCAACCCATAAGCAATCCTCAAAAAGTGCTCTAGTATCTCTAACTGTCTCAAAACCCAAATAAAACCAGATTAAAGAGGTTGTACCATTAATTTGCACATTCACATTTATCAACATGTGGCTCAGGTTGGAAAATACTGGAATTCCCCTTCAAAACTTAAAACAAGGCAATAATCCCCCAAAAATGCTTGTCTTCTCTTTCAGAGGTCCCACAGCCAGAGCTGATGTTGACCACCACACGGGGCCGAGCTACCGTGGCAGGACTGGACTCCAGCCAGGAATACGCCCTCCAAATCTTGGTGCTCAATGGGACGACAGAGAAACTTCTGGCAAAGAGACGATTCACTAGTAAGTAACACAGTGAGGTGGGTGGAGAGCACAGAGGGAGGTAGATGAACACAAAGGGAACACATGATTTGAGTTTATTGGGATCAAGGCCACTGGGCTCAAACGTGATTTACGGAAGTTAACCATTAAGGTCAATCATTAGAAGTGGGCCGGAATGTAAATGCAGTCTTATTATATGAGTAACAGCCTGTGATGGCTGACTGAGGTATGTCAGGCAAGGATGGTAAATGTAGTTCTTATCTTTGATGTTGAACTATTCACTGTGGGTTTGTTGTTTGTGTGTGGAATAACAAAGAGAAATAAGTTAGGTGGTTAATGGTATGTGCATGAGACCACATATCTATATATAGTCCATCTCATATCATACTGTAAGATTTTTTGTTATTTTTTAATTTCGGATTCAGTGGAATTTCGCAAAACACGCCGGAATGTTTTTGCAGGGTTGAAAGAGGAACATAAAATCCACAGGCCCGATGTGATGTACAACACTGACTAGTGATACAAAGAAATACTATCAGCCCTCCTGCTCACTCAGTGGGTTCTGTGACTTTGGCAAGACCACAAAGTCATATAGGAGGGGATGGTGCATTTTTCACATTCTTACACACATACGCACTCGCACACACACAAACTGAAGCTGGATTACAGGCCTAAGGTGGGTTGTGTTTGAACTTACTGTGAGTCCATAAGCATGTTCCAGGGTTGTAAATCTGCCCACCATTTGTTCCTCTGAGGATCACAAAGGAAACCTTACCATCAAAATGACACCCTCAGTAATGGCTTTTGCACTGAGCTTAGGGACAAGCAGCTTTGCAGCGAGTTCATCTTTAGTTTGCAGGTTATTTATGAGGGGGGGAAAAGGAAGGATGGTAATTTGCACCTTTGTTTGGAGAATTTGTCTCTGCTTGGCAATCCGCTTCGAATGATTCTCACTTATTGTTCCTCAGGTTATTTCAGACACTTGCTGGATCCATCGTTGTCATTTTCCACTGCAGTGACAGTTAGTCACAGCACTCTCTCTATAGATTTTCCCTCATTTCCCTTTTCACTGTTGACATTTTATTTTGAGACTGTTAGACAGGTAACCCTACCCCAGCTCATTAGATTGTATAATATGTGGAACTAACCCGTGGTTGCTTGCGAACCGTGCCAGTGATAGTAGGTTACTGTGTCGAGACGAACATGTGCAGGCATGCCAGAGAAACATTTCGACACGGAAATTTGTAACATGGGACTGTCTAGCTGGAGTCTGGGAATTCCTTTCCGATGTGGCTTTGCCTTTTCCAATCGCTTTAAGCCCCTCTGGGCCCAGTACTTATTATGAGCCATGCCAGTGATAGTAGGTCATTGCGATAAGATAGTTCTTACTTCCCAGGAAATTTCCCCCTCACTTTGCTGATGTTGAACTTGTCTCTTCACTCCAGGCGAGGATTAGCCAACAAGACCTGTTAAGGCCAGGGAACAATTGTAACATATGAAACATCTTTACCTCCAGCTTTTTCTTTTTTTTCTCTCTCTCTAATGTTCAACTTCTCTAATACTGAAATCAAATTTGAAATTAGACCAGTGATGCTGCTGGAAACCAGAAGGCGTTGCACTAGTTTTGCTCAAAAAACAGGAGCCTTTAATCTCAGAGAGAAGATACAAATAATGGATAGGTTCCTGGTTAAAGCTTCGATGATAGCTTGTATGAAGGCATCACAAGAAGATGGGGTAAAGTGGACCCTCCCAGCCAACAAATGTGGAAAGAGATTGTAGAGGAAAGTCACGAAAAATTTGACTTATGGGAATACAAGAAACACGAAAGGGACATAATTCAGAAGCAACAATAGCGACAATGACTATGGAGAGGAAATAATTACTTGATAAACTCTGAGAGAGAGAATAGATGAACTGAAGGAGGTGTAACAGTTATTTTGTTTGTTTATTTATATGGCTGCAGAAATGTTGAACACTGTGTTATTTTGCTGAGTCTCCTTCCTCATCATCAGACAGAGCTAATTATGTGAAATGAAGAAACTAAAATGACAGAAAGTTACATTATACCAAGCCACTGCCATAAGGTTTCTACCAATAGGGACGATGTCAAGTTACTTTGTGACTGATACCAGCACATAGGTGGTTGTTAGGTTACATATTAATCACATTGTGTGCTGTGTGTATTGACCTATGGTACAGACACTGAAATGACATGTTTTCCTGGCATGTTTTTATGGACATGTGACTGGAATGGCTGTAGGGAGGGGGATCGGAGAGGGATTAGAGGATGAATCTGACTTTTCCTCTTTTGCCACCCTGACGTTTAAATTTTTACTCAAAAGTAATATGGTTAAAATTGTTTAATTTTGTAAAAGATTTGAATACTCAACTATTTTGAATACTCATATGTAGATACACTTTCTGTCTTCCAGTGGAGGGCCTGCGGGAGGAGGAGATGATTCGCAGTGGGAGCCGAGAGCATCGGAAGAAGCTGTTGCCAGGTGGGTCTGGGTCAGGAGACCTGGACGATGCAACAGAGGCTGTGCTGGGCATGCCGACAATTCTTTATCCCAACCTCATCACCACTGCTCCTGCTATTACCACAGGTAGTGTGACAAGTAGATAATCAGGCCCCACCCACCCACACACACATCTTAGTAATATTACAGTATGAAAACTTGAAATTGGACACCTCAGCTGTCAAATCATTCATTGTTGCTTGTGTTGAACTATAGCTGGGCGCCCAAAATTAGATCAACATAAAAATGTTCCTTTAGTAGATATTTTCATGATAAAATCATAAAGTAATTTCCAGGGAAACTGCATAAACCCCCAGTTACTTATAAAACCAATCTTTACTTTGTACAAAAAATACATGAGCAGCTTAAATTAAGAAAATCTGTATTATGTGATCGAGTCAGTCCAGTGGTCAGACAAGGCAAGTATATAGAAATAGAAATGTATATTAAGGTATAAGACAGTGGAAACCATATGAATAATGACTTATAGTCTTTTTCAAATCTAAGTTGCCAGATCAGTTTAATTTATCCCTTGATGTAAACCTGGAAAAGCTCACAGGCCTAACCCATCACATCTAAAGAGTTGTGTCTAGCTACACAAAGCCTTCTTTGAACTGAGTGAGATTTAAAAATGATTGGCTAACACGAGGAAGTAACCAGTGTAAAGAGCCTGAAGCCCTCGGTGATGTTATGAGATTGTTTTTGTCCTAGTCAGAAGCCTGTCTGCTCTGATCTTCCACGGCCTCTCTCATTATAAAGCTAAGAGACGGACGTGAAAAGCGGAAAAGCTGCCAACACACACCAACAG
The DNA here is from genome assembly GCF_963576545.1 of Limanda limanda. Lineage (NCBI taxonomy): Eukaryota > Metazoa > Chordata > Actinopteri > Pleuronectiformes > Pleuronectidae > Limanda > Limanda limanda. The sequence continues at coordinate 25,635,352 of NC_083642.1, forward strand.
CCAAGCAAGCTCGTATGTGCACTGTACATGCAGCATACTGTATTTATGCAGGGCTACACCAAATGGCTTAGGCACATTTACACACACAATAATGACAGCCCAGCAACAGTAGGGGGAGTGTTTCTCTTGAGAGAACAAGAGGGGACACGCAATGAAAGCAGGGGCGAGACTAATAGACAAGGAGGAGGGTTTGTCAGACAAAAGGAAAAAAAGATGTAACCCATTAATCCTAAAAACAATGTTTAAATGTTAACAAAGAAGTTATGTTTTCTCTCACTTTTCTCTTTGATACACAGGAAGTCAGATTGATGTAACATCAACAGAAGATTTCCTGTCACGTACAGCATCAACAACAATCTTTGCTTATCTTACCTCACCCTTGTGCTCTTCCCTCTCTGCTCCAGAGCCCCCGACTACAGAAACCCCCTTTGAGCCCCCTGACGAGACCACAGAAAAACCTGCAAAAGAGAAGAGGAAAAGGAAGAAAGATAAAGAGAGGGGTAGGTCTAAGGTGGAGAGCAAGGAGGAGCAAGGGACAACACAGGGTAAACCAGCTGAGGAGAGACCCCGGAAGACGCCCTTCCCTACCCAGCCAGTTACAGGTGACCTCTTTACTTCAGTGCATCAAAAAACATGACGTGATGAACTCAGTCCACATCCATACAACATGTTCATTTGAAAACAACATTTTTAAACTAAACAATCTCTGTCCACACAAGGGTTGTCGCTCCTTATCAGTTTTCATCCATATCGATACTAATATGCCTGAAAACCTATATCACGTGACCACTCACGTACACTGGGCATGCCTGTGCATTTGGTTGTCAGTTGCAGAAAGAGCTAAGCTACAATCGAGAGGCAGCTATTTCAAAAAAGTAAAATCCAGAACAACAGCTGTTAGCAAAGACAACGGGGTCGGCAACACTTGTAATTGATTATCTGTAGCCGGAGCTATTGCCAGTAGTTTTTTTTCCAGAAGGGGGCCTTGTGATAGGAGTCTGACGAATCGGTGAAGGCTATGTCATGAATCATGATTGAAAAGACCCACTCAGCAAGCGGTCGTTGTTTCCAAATATTTCTATTTATGATCATCTCTAGACAAAAAAGCGTCTCAAACTAAAACTGGGCTAGCAGCGTTTGCAAAGTTCTCCATTTTAGTGGCTCTAAAACTCTGCAGCAGAGTTGATGTTTTTTTTACAAAAACGTAGTAATGTGGCTGTTATCTCAGATCTAAATAGCTAATTTAGTTCTTATTAGTATTCATAAGCCAAAACATGATTGTAATAATAAAGCAGGAAGTCAGCAGCTTATCTTAAGGAACATCTGGCCATCATCACATGGGTTAAGGAGGAGCAAACGGCTTTAGAGCAGTAAGTGTTGGTCTGAGATGTGATGACAGTGTTTACACAGGGAGGGACAGGTAACAGAAAGGGTAATGACAGGCCACCCTGTTGTCTGCAGGGCACATATGTCCTCTCCCTCATAATCCAAAGGATCACACACACATACACATACATGGAAACTCAGTCATGTTCATTAATGCACTTTGTCAACACGTGTAAACACAGACATTGTGCCTGCCTAAATGCAGAGGGCCATCTGTTTCCTGATTTAAAACCATATGTTTGCTGTTGTACTCTCCCAAAGACAGATATGTGACAAATGAAAGGATTACCCAACATGAAGTGTGCTATAAATGTGTTATGACCTCCCCCTCGGAGTAGCTTCGATGCGCTTCGGCTTTGATTAAAAACATTTCTGGATAAGGTCAAAATGGCTTAATTAATGCTTCCTTTCATTAAGGCATTTCTCCAAGGAAACCATTTGAGTGTGACAGCGACGCAGCGGCGGACATCATGATGTTGGTGGATGGCTCCTGGAGCATCGGGCGCACCAACTTCAGGCGCGTCAGAGACTTCCTGGAAGGCCTTGTGACACCTTTCCACATCGGGCCGAACAACATTCAGATCGGTGAGGATCAGACTGTGTGGTGGTGAGGTCTTTGGTCACGTTTCTCTCTGGATTCTTTGCATTCATGTAGACATAATGCCACACAGGGGGTTTCATTTCACTGCATGTTACTGAGCTGCAAGTTGAAGTTAATTATCAATTTATTTATACATTGGTCTGCTTAGACACACACACACACATACACACGTACATACACGCAAAAACACATAAGCACAGATACAGTAATTACTCTGCTCCTGCCCTAATAAAAGCAGAGAGCAACCAATCAAACAACATATAAATGCCATAGCAACCAACTGGAACCTCATAACAACCACTCTATATAATACTAAATGCTGAGAGATAATTAGGAACATGAAAAATGTTTTTTGTGGCTGAAATTAATGATTCACTAACCGAAGAGGGGAAATTGCTGGTCAGTTCAATGAGCAGTATTTGCTGTTCGCTCAAACAACCAAATCATTGCTCTGGATTTTATGAAATCTTTATTATTAGCAGGATTTTTTCATTATTTCGTTAGATTGTGATAAAGCACAAGTAATATTTTTGTCCCAGGTCTCACCCAGTACAGTGGAGATCCTCGCACAGAGTGGCATCTCAACAACTTCACCACTAAAGATCAACTGCTGGAGGCAGTGAGGAACTTTAGGTATAAAGGAGGAAACACCTTTACTGGTAAACACATCCCACAATGCACCTTTAATTCTATTTGACAATCTACAGTATGTAGCACATGCCTGTCAGTGTCAACAATCCCTCCATCTCCCAGGCCAGGCGCTGCTCCACGTCATGGAGGATAACATGAGGGCCGAGGCAGGAGCAAGGTTGGACACACCCTTTTTCCTGGTTTTGCTGACTGATGGGAAATCTCAGGATGATGCCATTGCTGCGGCCAATAAGCTAAAGAATGCCGGCGTGGAGATCATCGCTGTAGGTGAGACTGAAAAGAAGAGAGTGTGAGGTGGTGTGAAGACGACCTCCGCTTACATTGATGGGTTACAACATTAAAACCAGCTCCCTAATATTGTGTCATTCCCCCGGGTGAGCCATTCTGAGATATTTTTGAATTTTGTTTTTTAACATCTGACACACATGTGAGAAATTTAATGAAAAAGGAGCTTTAAAAATGATCTTGCACAGTGTTACAGCTGTTTGGCTCCTGTCAAAGTCATCTAGATCCTTGCACTTGCCCATTTTTCTTTCTTCCAATTCATCAATTTCAAGAACTGACTGTTCACTTTCTGCCTAATATGTCTTAGCCCCTGACAGGTGCCATTGGATTAAAATACCCAGTGTTCTTCCCTTCACCCATCAGAGGATTTCATGTTGTGGCTGATTGATGAACCTTGTTGCATTTTCCTAAGGCTGCTCTGTTTTTTTTAATCCAATCAAATTCAACCGTTGTATTATGGCCAAGGGACTGTCAGCAGTCTACATTTATTTTGTTCAGCCTCTCAGATATGATGAATTTGGGCCTGATGTAGTTTCATTGATGTTACACAGTAACACAGCTCCTGTAATGTTTTCAGTGTTTTTGAAGGTACAGTATTCTATCTCTTTGTGTGAAGTATTTATGTTTTTGTGTTATTCAGGTGTGAAGAACGCTGATGAAGCTGAGCTGAGACATGTGGCTTCGGAGCCTGTGGATCTGAACGTCTACAATGTCAACGACTTCCCTCTGCTCAGTAAACTGGTGGCTCGACTGGTCCACATCCTGTGTGGGAGGATAGAGGAGCGTGGCATTTCAAAACGTAATCTATCAATGAACTGTCTGTCCAGTGTCTGTCTGCCCACCTGTCTTTCTATTCTCAGCATTTTGTCAGACGTTTGCTTTCAAATCATATCTCACTGAGGTCTAATGTGCAATTTCTTTGTTGCTGTGTCCTTCAGGAATGGAGCCTGCACCCACAGACGACCCGGTGCTCTCCTACCCCAGTCCTACTGATCTGCGCTTCTCTGATCTGGGCTCAAGAGAAGTGAAGCTCCACTGGACCAATCCTGCTCAGCCAGTCCAACAGTACAGGGTGGTTTACCACAGTGCAGAGGGTCAGAGACCACAGGAGGTGAGAGACCTCCCCATGCACACATTATTGCCACATTAGGTAGTTGTGCAGAGGCAGAGTCATGTTTTACCGTGAATAATTCCAAGCAGCCTCCACATTGTACTTTACATTTAAACTTTGGAGGAAATATGCTTCTTTTGGGCTTTTTGTGTTGATACTGGTGTTCGCGTGTGGGATGTGAAAACAATGTTTTCATAGAAAATGTACATTTTTACAGAATATTAGAAGTGTTGGATTTTTTGTGAGTGTAAGCGATGCTTTGTTTCCAGGTGGTTCTGGCTGGCTCAGAGTCCACTGTGCTACTGGAAGGCCTCTCTTCTCAGACACTGTACCACGTGTCCATCTTCCCTGTGTATGAAAACAACGTTGGCCTGGCGCTCAGAGGAACTGTCACCACACGTAAGACTCACATCACTAGTTAGTAACTGATGTGTACTGCGAACTTCCCACGAGACCTGTCGGTTTGGAGATGCTCTGACCCAGTTTGCTCCTCGTCAAAGTCGCTCTTATTCCTGAAACATCTCTTCACTTATTTCCTCTGTGTCCTCCTGTCTCCATGACTCAGTGCCCCTCATCACGCCTGCCAACCTGGAGGTGACTCCTTCTTCTTTCAGCACGCTGCGTGTGAGCTGGGGTGCAGCGCCTGGGGCGACACAGTATATGATCCTGTACTCAGCTCTCAACCATGGAGAGCCTGACGACGCCAAAGAGGTGGGAAATGGATTTCTCTCTGTTGAAAGTACATTAGGGTTTATTTAAGTCTGTTTCAAATTCTATCAAGCCCTATTGCTCACACTTCTAGAAATCAGTCCCCTAAATGCCTCCTATTTTTTTCATCAAGATCTGTGAATTGTTTCTTGGGAAATGGTGAGAACTTAAAAAACAACCTTACAATGTTAAAGGAGTTGAAAGAAAATTCAGGATCTGCCCCATTATTGGGGCAGCTGTCACTCAGGGGGTAGAGAGTGTTGTCCATTAACTGAATGGGGGATCGTTCGATGTCCAGCTCCTCATATCTGCATTCCAGACTGTTCTTGAAAAAGATTTTGCGTGTTTACCTGTGTTTAAAAAACCTGTGTACACTTGCTAAACCTCTGGTGTAGAGCTATTAGACAACAAACAAATGTAATCAAATGAAATAGAAATTCACACAGGGATGGATTTAATTCACCAATCAGCCTCTAGGAACCAGCAGAAGAAAGATGGCGCCCCATGACTGAAAGCCTGTAGGAAGTCACAGAAAGTTATAACTGTTTGCTCTGTTAGCAGCGTGGATGGACGGATGTTGATCTCTTTGTGTAGAGAGGATACATAAAATAACCTTCTCACTGCTGTTTTTATTTAATGTGGAAAAATCTCTCCCATCAGAAGGAGGAGTGATGTATGTGTCAGTAGAAATATGTTTCTTGTCATTCCCTTCATCCTCAAATCACTTCTTCTCTGCCTCCTGTCTTTGGTCCTCAGACATGTGATGCAACAAAAGAGCCAACATTGTCTTGAAATTGTATCTCAGGAGAGTATTTACTGCTAGAAACCAAATGAAATAGCTACTTAAAAAAGATTGACATGTTCTTGTTAGTAATCAGTCATTTCCTTTTCACTCATTTTACCTTGAGAACTTGTAGCAGGTTTATTACCACATGATTTATGTTCCAGGGTGCACTAATGTGAATAATCCTCTTACTCAACATGTGTACTGTGTATCAATGCAGGAGAAATTCAGTGCAGACCAGACAGTGGTGGAGCTGTCCGGGCTACTGCCGGAAACAGACTACTCAGTCACCCTGTATGCTCTCTATGATGAGGATCCCAGCGACCCTGTCACTGCTGTAGCCACCACATGTAAGACCCCCACAATGCCAAAATATCCCCATCCCTCGTTTCTCTACTTTTGTCATTTCTATTTCACATTTTTTATTTCTCCTTCTCATTTATGTCCTTTACTTCTGTCATTAATTCAATCTGCTGTCATTCCCTCTTTTCCCCTTTTTCTTTGATCCCATTCAGACGTGGAATTTACATCGGTCCTGAGTGATCAGATCACAAATGCAGCGCCAAGTACAGCATTCATTCATTCATTCAGTCCCTCCTGACTCAACTTGCTCACTCTCTATCTCTGTCTGTCACCGACACACAAACACAAACATTATCATCGGACACATCTGTTACATAATTACTTTTTTTTTTACAAAAAAAGCTAAGTTCTCAATATATATAGCACTGTGCCTGCGCTGCTGCTGTAAAACCCTCAAATTTCCCCACTGTGGGACTAATAAAGGATTCTATCTATCTATCTATTCACTCAGCAACTGCTGGCCTTACCCTCTTTCTCTTTCTCTCTATATCTGTCGCCCACTTGAACACACTTGTAAACCCAGACTGGACAATATAATTTGGACTTCACAAACACAAATGACGTATATGATATTTGCACACAGAGCAGGGAAATAAGATCCTGTCACAAGTGGTCACAGGATACATTAAGGACACATTTTAACACTGGGCATTAACACACAAACATTTTCCACTTGTGATCAGTTCTCTCAGAGCGGATGTTAATACCAGTTCTGAACTGGGCCTCTCTCTTCTCCCTTTCCTACAATTTCTCTCTATTCCTTTCTTACTGACCTTTCCTACTATTCTCGCTTCCATTTTTATTATCAACATACAAAGTAAACTTAACGATGACACAGATAAAATAATTGCCTCACTGCATTCACTACTCATTTGTTCTGTGTTTTTAACCGCATGGTTAATGCACTTATTTTGTGTTGCTTTGGATAAAAGCGTCAGCTAAATGAAATGTAATAATGTAATGTAATTTGTCCTTCTTTTTTTAATTTCCTCACTTTTTGCCTCCCTCCAGTCCCTCTGCCGTCACCTGTGACTGTTCAGTTTCCTATGGTGACCCATAGTATGCTGAGGGTGAGCTGGGTGCCTGGAGCTGTGGACGTCCCAGGCCACAGAATCACCTACAGCACCAACCACGGCAGTGACGTCAAGCAGGTCATTTAACAATATACACTAATGTTAAACCTTCAGTCTCCAGAACCATCCTCAGAGCTGAGAACGTGTCTTTATTTTCAAAGAGAAACATAAACAAAACAAAAAAACAAGAAAAGAAATGTAAAGGTAACACATATCCAGAGGTGAATAGAATAAAATGCATTTTTGTTTAACTTATAATTATAACACATAACATTTATATGTTTTTCTTTTTATTTCTTTATTTTCTTACATAAATCTAAAATAACCAAAATGTATTTTAACTATAGCACGGTCTGTTCCAGTCATTCATTGAAAATACATCTTTCCAGGTGGAGGTAGCAGGACTGAACTCAGTGCTGGTGCAGAATCTGTCGTCTTTGTCCAGATACCTGATTTCAGTGCAGTCTCACTACCCACAAGGCCTTTCTACAGCACTCACCAGTAACGTCACCACACGTAAGACAAGCATAATCATATTTAATGTAATCATAATTATAATAATAGTCTTATTCTGCATGAAAAAACTCAGAGCAGGCTTAAGTGTCTTTATTTTAATGCTCCCACATGTTCCCTCTCTCCTAGTGAAGGTGCCTTCGCCCTCAGACCTCAGGGTGACTAACTTCTCAGGCAGTGATATCACTGTCCGCTGGGAGGCTGCAGCCGGTGATGTAGTGTCCTACCTCATCAAGTGGATCTCCCTCAGTGGAGGAGACCTGAGACAGGTAAGCATGAACAAATGGATGGTTGCGGCACATTATGTGTTATTATGGTCGATATAAAAGTTGCTGTTGTGTGTTTCAGTTGAGGGTTAGTGGCGAGAGTGAAGCAGCGATCCTGGAGGGAGTGGAGGACGATAAGGAATATCAGATCTCTCTGTCTGCACTTTATGGAGATGGAGCTCAGAGTGAAGCTGTGGCCATTCGCTACAGCACCTGTGAGTATTTATTTATTTAGTGTTTATTTGGATCTGCACCAAAGTGCACAAACTCATACACATTAGTGTCATTAACATGCCAGATTTTTTTTTTATCAAGATCCATAAATTATTATCTTAGAAATCAAGGAAAAATATTGAAAAACTCAAATGTTAAAGAAAGTGAAAAGAAAAGACTGCACTAAGATTGAATTGGTTCTATCTTGACCTATACTTCATCTTTCCACTAAGTTGTGTTGCTTCTCCCACTTTGAGGGAGGTAATAAGTTATAGAATGTGTTTCTGGTCTTCCTAGTTTTAGTTAAAGTTAATGCATAGCAACACTATATAAAACAATTTTGCTGACTTCATTGTGAGATCACGATGATGTCATTTCTAACATATGATCATATATTATTGTTTTGAAGCTTTGAGTTGTGTCTATCGTCCTATAGGCTGAAGAGGTACCTTGAAAAGTAAAAAATGTTTAAATGTTGATGTTATTTTCTTACTTCATTCTGACATTGCTCATAATGTGACATCATATCATGGCGAATCATTTCTAAGCAAGTTAAGCTTTTGATTGTCTCTATTATTCACAGAGAAATGGAAAATGTGTTTTTCAGATCATATTTTTCTAGATTTTGTACTTTTTTGTACTTTTCCCACCGATTTTGGTGAAAATCCACCCAGGCATTTGGGTGCAGGGTTAAAAACATTTAGGGAACGGCAGCTATGCTGATTTTTTTATCGCGCCAAATTGTTGCCAAAAAGTATATAATAATTTCTTCTTGTGGGACAATAGAGATTGAATATGAATATTATATATTATATGTGTTGAACTGATTTAATCTTATAATAATATATTAATACGTTTCTTCACTGCAGTGTCTGGTGGAGGCCCCTCCAGCTTAACGGTCTCTGAGGAGACTGCGGTCAGCTTGGTGGTCAACTGGGTTCCTCCCAACGCTCACGTCCTCCAGTATCGTGTGTCTTACACTGCACTCACTGGAGTAGAAACACAGGACAGCACTGTAAGTGGACTGTCATTGTCCCCTCCTCCTCCTCCTCCTCCTCTGCTTTGTCCTTCATCCCTTATCATTTGAATCATTCTGCTCAATGTAAAAACTCTCTGTGATTGTATTGAAAGATGTGTGTTTTGTTTTAAAGCTTAGCTGTAAGTTTGTTGTCCTCAGGTATTGGTCCCAGGTAGTGAAAAGCGAGTGGTGCTCGAGTCATTACAACCAGATACACGTTACAGCCTCCTGGTCACCGCCGAGTACCGCAACAGAGAAGGGGGCAGCAGTTCAACTCAGGGCAAAACCAGTGAGACAAACACTCTGAAGGGATACACATGACTTTTCGAAATCATCACCTGCTGGAAAAGATCTTATGTAGAAAGTTAGTTTGAGCTCTCTCTCTCTCTCACACTCTCTCTCTCCAGCCAGTCTGCGGGTGAGCAGTGTAAGCGTGGTCAGGTCAGACCACTCCAGCATCTGTGTGTCTTGGAGACCTGTGTCTGCTGTGGATGGATATCGTATTGTCATCCACTCTGTCAAAGGTAATCTTGAGTTCAATCAGTTACAGTGGCAGCTCTGTGCACATAAAGCTGATACGTAAAGTAACCACTATTAATTTACCCATCGGTGTGAACATATGTGTGTTATTTCTCTGTGTGTGTGTGTGTGTGTATGTGTAGAAAAAGAAACAAAGGAAGAAAGTGTGGATGAGTCCAGCAGCAGTCACTGTTTCACTGATCTGGAACCAGAGAGTCTGTATCGCATCAGTGTGCACTCACTGCTCGGCTCAGCAGAGGGAGCTGCTGTCTCCATTCTCCATCCAACAGGTTCGATCTCACTAACATCCACAGAGGTTATATTTTTAAGTTAATTCAGCTATTTTCAGACATGAACTCCTCAGGATGTCCCCACATTTTGGTCCAGACTTTCTCTGGAGTTTGCCTTTTACACATGAACAACGCAGTAGGAGATTCAACGGTCAGGTGCGTTCACAACAACACAGGAATCTCCAGAGTGTTCAACGGCTTAATTTATATAACAGTGTGTAGGATTCATACTGAAAGTGTACGCAGGCACAAAAGAAAGCTTTTATAACTCCCAGTCCACCTGGAAACGTTCATACGTGGATCTGTCTCAAAATGGGTTCTCTACCCGCCCACATTCAAATCAAGCGATGAGAAGAAGGAGCGCAACAAGAAAGACAGATTGTTTGGTGTTTGGTTGGATGTCATTTATAATGAAAACACACTGAAACACTGCTGCCGCTCCGGATAGTGAGTTATAGTAAAGATGATAGAAAGAACAAATTATCGCTTATCGTCAAAATATGAACTTGATGTATCGACTGTTCGTATTTTAATCATCCAAAACTGCACGATTATCAAATTCAGAGACAGCTGTGATGTCCCCAATCAATCAAATTTGACAGAATTATATATTTAAAATAATTAAAAGAGCCACTACATAGAAAGGTGCTGAGATTGTCCAGAGTTCAGTGCATGTCCTAAAAGCAGCTTTATATCAACCAGGAAGGCTGGCATTTGCTTTTTCATGAAATTCTTAATATATAAATGATTTACACACAAAAGGTGAGAAACTAAAACATTTCTTGGCTGCTTTCTTCTATATAATGTCCATAACTTTGTTCCTTTTTACAGCCACAGCTCCAGCCAGAATTCCCATCCATCCCCGGATGTATCCAATCCACAACGAAGGTCACTCAACAGCTCATTGTCTTTATCTCATGATTAGAAGAATAAGTGCATTTGTGTAATTTCAGGCTAAAATCGAATGGACATGTTAAGAGTCCATACATTGACAGGGACAGCAGCAGGTCAACTAAAAAGAAGGAATTCATCAGTTTTGTTATTTTTCAAAACATTAATGCTATGAGAAAATCTGTAACAATTGGATTTGGCGAAGTGGTTGAAATCACGAGTACTGTCGTTATGATACATGCTTTATGTAATAGTTATATTAAATTGGCTTGTTACATGACTTTAGGCAACTCAAACGTATATGAGGCCATTAAAATAAGATTTTTCTAAGAAAATAATAACGTTTCTAATAATCATATTTAATAACCAAGAGCAATTTTATCTTAATGTACCTGGAGTGCATTGTGAGATTGAGTGAAAATGGTGAAAAAAACATTTCTTCAACTGATGGTTTGTCAGCCTTTATTTTGACAGCTCAACACTGCCCTCTTGTGTTCTCTTCAGTGTGCCCTGAAGTCACCATCAGACACAGCATTGTTAAAGGTGAGAGCAGCTGTCCTCACTCAGAACTACAAACTGTCTCGCAAAAGACTTCTGATTAAACTGTCTTCATGATGTTTCTCATTTTATATCCGTGGTGTGTGTGTGTTGTGTCAGGGTTTGACATGATGGAAGCATTTGGTCTGACGCGGAGCGCTCACTCGTCGGTGGAGGGCGTGGCAGCCGAGCCCTTTGTCTTCAACACGGTCCCGGCCTACACCCTGTTCAGAGACGTCCAGCTGACACAGAGCACCAAGTGAGACACATCTCAATTCACCCTCTACTGTTGATTTGAACTTGTCTTGATGCAGCCCTGCGTTAACTAACCTAATTCATAATAATGATAATAACTTTATTTATGCAACACCTTCCAAACCACCCGTAACAAAGTCCTTCACAAAGAGTGGAATAAAAATCAAGAAAACATTAATCTAAGACAGCAAACAAAAGACCACAAAATCATTTAAAATCAAATATAACAATGGATATAGCACATTAAACTATTTATAAAAGCTGTAGTGAAAAGTGAGCATTGAGAGAGGATTTGAACACAGACAGTTTATTTAAGCAGAGAAAGTTTCCCATCACTTGCCCCCGCTGCTGCGTCAGTGTTGCTGCCAGTTGCTGCAGCCCCTCGACCCCCCCCACCCCATGCATCCACCTGTAGGCTCCGACCGGGGGTTAAAAATAATTGCTCATCATTTCCATCATATCTATGTAATAATATCTGGGGGAGTGATTAAGTCAGACCCTAACCCGCTCTACTGTTGCAATAAACATTTAAATGTGAATTGTCTCACTGAAGTGTATTTATGATTCCATAAATACACTTATCATTCAGATTCCACACATCCAATGGTTTCCTCCCGAAGAGAAAACCTTTGGAATGAACTGATCAATCTTTCCCTCTATCGCTCCAGGTTCATCCACCCTGCAGGTTTCTCTCCAGAACACACCATCAGCATCGCCTTCCGCATGCTGCAGGACACACCCAGGGAACCCTTCGCTCTGTGGCAGCTGACTGACAATGACTTCCAGCCCAAGATGGGAGTGGTGCTAGACCGTGAGTAACATTTATGCATCTGACTCTTTCTTATCTTTCTCTTCTCATCCCTCTAGTCGCAGCTTCTGTCTGAGGGTTGAATTGTTGGAAGAGTGAAGATGAGCAAAGAAGCCAAGAACTTGGAAGTTATTAAATGATTGGATGATTTTCTGGTTTTCTTTGTCTTGTGTGATAATGAATTGAGTGTCTGTGGGTTTGGAGCTGTTGGTCAGACAAAACAAGATAAAATGAAAAAGTCTTCTTGGGCATTAGGGAGTTTGGAGGTCTATTTTTCATTATTTTCTAACATCCTGCAGACGAAGCAATTCTCTGAGAAAACAGCTTTGTATTGAAGCTAGTTACTTTTTTTATCATACCCAGACAGTTTTTCCCTACACCCACATTCCCGTCTTTAGCGCCCCATGATTTAATGAATGAAATAACATAATAAATGAGTTACTTTTAATCCACAGCTACTACCAAGCACCTGGTGTACTTCAGTCTGGATTACAGGGGAGAGGTGCAGGAACTGACCTTCGACCAGCCGCAGGTCTACAGACTCTTCTACGGCAGCTTTCACAAGGTGAGAGACAACAGACACAGAACTGACCCCACTGTCATTCTGCAGGAAATTAAACACTGATTTTATTTTAATCTCCTGCATGACTCACTAACCCTTCTGTTATAAGACAGAAATGTCAAGACATATAATAACAGGAAATAAAAGGACTCCACATGCAGCACAGTATGAGCTGTCAGAATAAGATGAGGATATTACACATGAAAAGACCAACAATTAAGTTAGTAAAATACTGGAATACTAAAGAAAAAATGTATAACCTTAATGATTTAATTAATAATAACAACTCCAACTCACAAACTTAAACGTAAAAACATATAATTTCATCAATACAAACACAAATAACAGATTTGAATCTTTGCATCCAGAGCGGGGATGTGAGATCTGATGACAAGTGGTCAAGGGGGAGGAGGCACAGGGGGAGGGACTTCAGGGAACAGTTATTGTAGTTTGGCTTATTTGTTCATGATCAGCAGTCAGAGCTGCAGCAGTCACTGTGAGAGCTCATGGAGCCAATTTGCTTTCTTTCGCCTACTTTCCTTTTACTTATTTACTTACCACCTTTGGCACCCTATCTCCCCGATTTCCTCGGTCAAATATAAACACAAACATGATGCACATATTTTGAGATTAAGTGTGATTTACACTAACGCACACATCCAGTGGGAATGAATGTGCTTCTTAGAAATTGCACGTAAAAGATGTGCATAACTCCTTGATTAGTTTACCAATGATCATGTTTTTCTCTTAGACAATTGTTCCACAGCATGAAGAAAGAAAAATTATCATAACAGTAACAATAGATTTATAATGTGTTGTTGGGAGCATTTTCCTCTGAAGGTTGGTCTAGTAAATCTGAAACTCTGGTCTAATATAACAGCACAGTCTGGGATTATACAAGTTTTTTTTTTAGTCATTTGAATCAGTCCTCTCTCTTCCACTCGGCAGGTTCACTTGTCTGTCAGCCAGGTGAGTGTCTCCCTGTCTGTGGACTGCCAGCGTGTGGGGGAGAGACCGGCCCGCCCTCTAGGCACCTTGCCCACTGACGGTTTTGAAATGCTGGGAAAACTGGTGAAGACCAGGGGACCCAACAGCGGATCCGCCCCGGTACTGTCTCTCTATTCAGTACTCATTATTTCAGTCTGTCAGTAATATTGTACACATTGAACGTTTCTAAGGCTACATCCGTACTACTACGTTTTCATTTGAAATTGGTATTTTCAAACTAAAACGATCTATGTCCACCAGAGTATTTTGGCTCTGTATCAGTTTTTTTCCTCATCCATTCAAACACACCTGCAAATGCATATCATGTGACCTCTCACATACACTGTTGGACGCCTTTGGTTGTTACTTGCTAAATTCACAGATTGCTCTTCACATGTACAAGTTTGAAACATTGTAAAACCCGGCGCCGGCACCAGCCCACACAGCATTCGCGATCGACGTATTGGCCACTTTTTTTTTTGGCGTGTCAAATTGGATGTGTGTCACACGCCGAAAGCGTGAGAGTTGTCAGCTCTGTATTCATATTTTTTTCTATACGAGAGGAACCGGATCAGCACAAATAAGTCCCGGAACACGGGCAGGCCAAAACCAAGAGGTGCTGGATCCTGTTCCGGCATGATCCGGCACAAATTAACCCCTGGTTGCAAGTGTCTACATCATAGTTTACAAACATCTCAGTTTCTGCCCTGGAGTTTTCAAACTAAAACTGGGACAGCAGCGTTTACAAACTTCTCTGTTTTAGCAGCTCTAAAACTCCAGTGTAGCGTGGAAGCCAGGTGGATCTGTAGCAGAGTTAATGCATTTTTCGAATGAAGGTGTAGTTATGTGGTTGTAGCCTAAAAACATCTGATGGTCTCTTCCTCTGCCCTGTTCTCAACGTCCATCCTGTGTTCTTCTCTGAATCCAGTTCCAGCTGCAGTCTTTTGAGATTGTCTGTAACACAACGTGGGCGTCAGAGGACACCTGCTGTGACCTGCCTGGAGTGGTCAGTCTGTTATTATTTACATTTACCTTCTCCTGCCATTCTCACTTGGTAGAAGCTCATTGTGAGTGATTACAATATTTATTACATAGACTTTAAAGATGGGCAGTGTCTTGCCAGTTCACACTTAAAAACAACTAGTTCAAAGTTCAGTAAAAGCAACAGTGAGGGATAGTAGAGCACAGTTAATACATTGTACCAGGGCAGACTTGATGTCTTTGTTGTCTGCTGTGTGTCTGTTGGGTGCATCAGAGAGATGAGGAGAGCTGTCCTGCCCCGGCCTACACCTGCTCCTGTTCCTCTGACGTCCCTGGAGCTGCCGGTTCCCCCGGACCAACTGTACGTCACCATTCAAGTGTTTGTTGAATCATTTTTTGTTTAATAACTTGGTGACATTCATTGTGGTTGTTTGTTGTTATTTTTTTACAGGGAAAACCAGGTTCTCGGGGAGAAAAAGGCGAGAAGGGAGAGCATGGCCAAAAGGTGATGTAAAAAAAACAAGGGATATGGTTTCGGTTAGACTGTCCACAATGAAAGGAAGTCAACGCAAAGCCCTAACAAGGATAGCTCTTCAAACATTTATGTGTTGAAATAATGGATACTAAACTAAAGTATAATTTGAGGTTAACATCTACGCAGAGAAAACTGGGGAAGATACAAACACTTTCATGCTGAGTGTCCAAAAAGCAAAAGTCCAACTAGTTTAAACAAAAACACATGTATTCAAACAATATCATTATTTGTGGAAAATCTTTATTATCAGTGCCTGTGTGAAGTCTTGGACACCCGGGCACCAGCTGACACTCTCCCCTGCTGATTCTCTCCGAGAGCTTCACTGATTGCAGCTCAATGAGACTGATATCAGGTGACTTACTCAAGCAGTTTAAGAGGTTCCACCTCCTCAACCTGAAAAGCTCTTTGGTTTCCCCAGCCGTATTTATAGGATCGTAGTCCTGCTAAATGATGAAATGTCCAATGTTTCCTCTTTATTCACCTATCAGCAGTTGATCAATCAATCAGATTTAATTTGAAAGCCCATATTAACAAATACCAGTGTCTCATAGGGCTAAACAAGGTGTGCAACATCCTCTTTCCTCAATCCCTCAAGAGGAGGAATAAAAACCTACCAAACAAACTACCTATTAACAGGGGGAAAAACGTTGAAACCTCAGAGAGAGCCACATGTGACGCATCCCTCTCCCAGGATGGACAGAAGTAAAAGCAATAGATGGCGCATGTAGCTGAACAAATCAACAAAATTACAATATTAAGAACATTGATTAAAAGAAACAGTTTTTAATGTAAGATGTGACAATATTTTAAGTATTTATACATAAGAAAAGCTTAAGTAAATGCCAGTTGCACTAAGCTGGTTGTATTCCATAACAGAACCACCACAGCGTTTGATCATCTTATAATGTAGAAGAGATTGTTATATCAAGCTGTTCCTCTGATGTCTGCATATGAGCTTGCAGAAGTTTCGTCAAGGTTTAGTCTGCTGCTTCAGAACAATCTTTAAATATCACATGACCTTTTTGAACATGTCACATCAGTTCAGCTTTTAGACATTAGTGACACATTAGCTTGTGTTGTATTCTGAGGTTTGCTTGGATTCCCAAATGGATATCTTCATGTTTCTTTTCTCTGTGTTTCAGGGGGAGGTGGGTCCTTCAGGAAAATCTGGATTTGAGGGAGGCCTTGGACTTGTTGGCGGCACAGGACCCCGTGGCATGACTGTCCACGGAAAAGCGGTGGGGAGATGTCTTGTGCTTCAATACATTGCAATAATACATTAGACGCTGTACTCGTTACTTATGAATCTATTATTTTACCTGCTTTCTGTTTTCATGTTTTTCTTGTCAGGGCCCTCCGGGTACAAGTGGGGAAAAGGGGGATCCTGGCCGCCCAGGAGTCCAGGTGAGTTCAAACAGAAGAGAATCACTAAGACACAAAAAAAAACACAGAACATTCCAATGTTGGATAAATACTAATGTGACTCTTATTGTTGTCTTTTCCTGAAGGGTTTACCAGGACCTCCAGGACCGAAAGGGGAAGAGGGGATCCCAGGCCCCCAGGTGAGCTGTTTGAGCCCAGTTAGATTTATGCTGAGGTTTTAAAGAACAGTACATGTTAGCAGTTCTTCACCTGGCTGAGCTGATGCAGTGACCCTCTCTACCTCTGTGTCTGCTCTCCTCTCTGCAACATGTGTCACAGGGCATCAGGGGGATCGAAGGTTACATCGGTTCACCGGGTCTCACTGGACCCAGGGTAAGACTACATTTTATTCATATCCATGTGTCAAATGTTAGAGTTTTCCACTTTGGTGCCAGCATTGGGTCCGAATGTTCCCCTTTGCTAACGGTTTGGTCCACAACACAGAATATTAAAACATCGTATGAATATCTGTCGTCCTAATTCATAATATTAGATCTGTCTGAGAATGAAGCCTTTTTTTCATTTTGGATGTTATGAGCGTTCCTCTGGCACCACCTTCAGGCCACAGATGTTTTTCACACAGTTTGACATAAACTTTGCATGTAGCCCAGCCACTTTCACATTTGCAGTTTTTGTCATTTTATCTTTTTAATGCTGTTTGTTATTGAGGTGCATTTTAAGATAGCATCCTACTGATACTACTGATAATACTAATAATGATAAATGGAATTTAAGCTTCTGGCCTTTTTTATAATGTCTGTATTATTCATAGTATAAGATTATGCCACAGTTTCCCCTCTCTGACATGCACTGTTTCTAAATGTATAAGATACATTAACATTATGTCATTAAATTGAAATAGTTAGGATTAGGGTTCGTGTGTGGGGTATCGTCCACACCCAGCAGGATCAAATTTTTCAAAATGAAGAATAGAATCTCTCTCTTTTGTTAGAGTGGGTTTCCTTCATCGGTGAATTAGTCAAACATTTGTGTTTCAAATGATTTGGGATGTGATACAAGAAAGCTGAGAGTTAAATATGGACAAAGACACAGGTTTTGTGCCCTGTGTATATTCCGCATCATACACAGTTCTCCTTGTTGCCAGGGGATATGGTATCTCGGAGTTTATGTCTATCTGTCTGCTTTGTAATTTTTCTGCATTCCACTCATCCATCTGTGTGTGTTGTGCAGGGTTTCCAGGGAATGCCAGGATACCCAGGGCCTATAGGGGATAGGGGCCCCTTTGGACCTGTGGGACCTACGGTAAGACCAGAGGGACAAATGACAGCATCAGCCATTATCTGTATTCACATTTGTTTATAATAGTCTATACACATGTATCTTTTATTTTACAGGGTCTGTCAGGTAATAAAGGGGAACGAGGAGAGAAGGTGGGTGATAATTTGTCTTTTTCTTAGATATTTTTTCTAGCACAGAGATTGTTTTAAAATGACTTATCAGCACAGTCAGTAAAATGTTTACTTTTATCTGTCTAATAAATCCATAAATCTCTGTCTAAATGTGGTTAGCATACCTTAACAACAGTTCATCAGCTTCACACTTGGCATGTGTATTGTTAAGGCCCAAAGGAAATTCAGGGTCGACTTTAGTGCAATTAGAACATGCGATATGTTCAAGATTTATTAACTTTGAATGAACATGCAACCTGCGCTCTGTAGCAGTGGCAGCTGGGACTTATCTTCTTAAGCAGACAACGACAACAGTGCATTCAAGGCAAACTTTAAATAATAAGGTGAACAGCTCTTTGTGCAGCAGCGGTGGCGCAGCTTCAGGGTTCTGCATTCTGTCTTCACCTGTCGCAGCTCAATTGCTGCAGGTCTCTTTCAGAGAGAAAGTTGCAACCAGCATTAGCACAGGTCCTAGAAAACAGCCCATTCCAACCAGGTAGGTTTAGAATACTGCACGAGTGAATTAAAGGTTTCTCAAAGTGAAACACTGTTTTTTGTTGGAGCCACAGTTGTTGAGTTTGCTTTTGTTTTACAGGGGGAACCTCAGTCAATGGCCATGATCTTCCAACTGGTCACACAGGCCTGTGAACATCTAGTGCACAGTAAGTTGTCTGTAGCACACAGGTAAAACCAGAATCTTCTACAGTGATGGTATCTGTGTGTGTATCTATGCAGCTGTAACTGAGAATAAACTCCAGATGATTCGACACTCTTGCTTTTTCAGAGGAGGTGCTGAAGCTTGACATGTTCATGAACGAGATAAGTCGTAAGCCAGCTCCTATTGAGGAGCCAGTGGGACCCCCAGGAGAACCAGGTATCCCAGGGCCGAAGGGGCCACCAGGTGCCCGGGGTAACCAGGGTAACATTGGTCAGAGGGGGAGACCTGGCAGGTCTGGATATCCAGGAGAACAGGGTACGACTCCATCTGACGCTTGACGTTTATAAATTTGTATGATGTCACCTTCTTTTTCATTTCATGATAATATTACAAGCTGATCTGCATCTTCTTTTTCTGAAGGCCAGAGAGGTATCCCTGGAGGGAAAGGTGATGCAGGGACCAACGTCCAGGGGCCCACAGGGCTCAAAGGATATGCAGGTATCTTCATGGGTCTTTTTTTCGTACCCGCTCGAGTATTGCAAGCTGGGGCTCAGATTGTGGATGCTCATAAATCACAAGTTTGAAAAAATAACTTCAATAAATTATTCAGATCTCTATATAAACCCTATTCATGAACAGCAATCAAACTGATTCAGTTTCATTTTATGAAAAAATAACTATAAATTGTTCATTGCAGACAAACCAGATAGGATGAAGAAAAAGTTTTCCAACCTTACTCTGCACATGTGTAAAGTTATGGTATATTGTAGAACTGTTTGAGGAGGACTCACTCACGACAAGGAATAGTTCTCATGTAGCTCCAGAGGTTTAACACAGGACAAGGGAGCAGGCAGGTTTAGAACGGACACTGCACCAAATTTTATCAGTTGCAAGAAATTATGTCTGAACTAATAGGGCACAAAACGGACCGATAATTGATCAGTTAACAACTCTGTTGTACTGACAACTGGTTTTGATGCATATGTGTTGTGTATTGCGTGTGTCTGCAGGGCCTCTAGGTGAGTCCAAGCTGGGAGTCCTCGGTTCCAAAGGAGATGATGGTAAACCGGGACCAGAGGGGATCCCTGGTCATCCTGGGCAGCCAGGCGAAGTTGGACCACCGGGCATGTGCGACAGTAGTGGAGGCTGCCAAAGAGTTCCCCAGCAAACAGGTAAGCAGCAAGGACAGCTCCTGGAAATATTAAGATACACTTTTAGACTTGTGTTTGTGCCCACCACACACGGAGAAACACTGTTAAACACTTTAGCCTCCACTTGACTTTATTTTCTGTTTGCTCTCTTCACCCAGAAGACCCTTATTATGGCTACGAGCCCTGATATGAAGAAGCAGGTAGCCGTTGCATGGTGTCTGTCTGAAATTGCCGTGCTGCCTTTGGAGCTGGATGACAGAGCGGGTATGGCGCTTCAAGAAAAGCACCACTAAGGAGGTTCGGCGTGTTGAACTTGCCACTGACTGATGCAGACGGTTCATCATATGTGAGAAAAGAAAATAACACAGGAAGGAGATCTCTGTCCGACTGTTGATGTGTTATTTGAAAAAAACTGAACAAGTGGTGAGCTTCCTCATATAGATCAGTGTTTTGATGACAAATAGCATCAATTAAGGAAAATATTTCCCCACTGGGACCAGTAAAGTGTCATCTTATCCATTCCATGTAAATGTACTCATGCACTGTATTGATACCACGTAGTTTAGTTTAGTGTTCCATTTCTACCTGTTCTATCGGCCATTCTAACCCTTACTGCCTCAAGGATAATAAAAACACCCATGGTGTAAAAGCTCCTCTTTGTCCCATGGTAGAAATTATACTGTGATAATGTTTGTTGCCATGTGTATAATAATTTGTATATTTTGTGTTTATTATATTTACTGTATGTTCATGTTATAATATTTTATACTGTATCTATTCACATTGAAAAGTAATGTTTACATTTAATAATTTCCTGGGGGTTGGTTAATAAACATTTCAGTGTGTGTGTGTGCGTGCGTGCGTGCGTGCTTGCGTGCGTGTGTGCATGTCTGTTTGAATTTTTCGTATGTATATTTTTTTAATAATTTGTTAATAAAATACCATTGATATGTGTCTTGTGTAGTAATTTTTTTATCCAAAATAACTTTATCATGTGTTTCCGTTAAACCCTTTCCTCCTGGAGGACTAACACAGCAGATTTGTCATCTGCTTAAGTGCTCTATGTTCTCTGTGGAGGACAAGAGGAGATAAAGTAATGAACGAGGGTCTTATGATAACATTCATATCCACGTCGGAGACAGATTGGAGTTTATTTTAAGAGCAGCACAGAAGTTCTGACCTGTCAGGTTAGTTTCAGTAATGGGATAATTTTTCCAATTTAGTTTAAATGTTTTTTGTTTGTTTTTTTAAATAAAGGTGGACAATGGCTGTTCATAGCCATCTGAAGGTTCTAAGAAAATAGAGGATCACAGTAGAAAACAGTTTGTTAATGTATAATGAATGATTATGCTAATACTGTAAAAATGTCTACACGTGTTACATTTTCAATCAAAGGATATATTAATAGAAGACTGACTGTGATTTCTATCTGATTTATCAGTGTAGCTGATGTAAAAATTACTTAATATGGCTGTTGAATATTACTAAGTTGACATACTCAACTATATAAATGTAAGGTACTTTCTTTGAGTAGTTACATTTTATAATACTTTGTACTTTTACTTGCTCGATTGTTTAAGAGATGTACTAATAACTCTACTATATTTATTTTACAGATTCAGTTACTAGTTACTTTGCAGATTCAGAATCTTAAAAAAAAGACATGAATAAAGGAATATGTATTACTATCAATAATAATGACAATGAGACATCAAGATTTCTTTTGATCTTGACACTGTCACTGCAGGAGTGGAGGTGTTTGTTTATGGATCAGCATCAAAGGATTCATGGTCCATGTATGTCCGTGATACAGAACATCGTGTTTTAATGGCGTGTAATCAAACTTTGACTCCACGCCACAGTCACACCATGCGTCGAAAAATCGATCTTTGAGTTAGTTTGTATCTCCTTCTTGTTGTGATGACACTCATCTCAATTTGAAGTTGGTCTGACGTAATCCCTGGTACAAGCACCTCAAAGTAAAAATGTGGAATATGGCAAAAATGGCCACCCAATGGAAAATAACAGGCTTCCTGTTGCGTTTTTCCAATTGCACCTAAATCTTTTTTGTTTGTCTGGTCATGATACACCTGTGTATCGATTTTTGTGAAGATTGGTCAATGTGAACTTGTTCCGGGGGTCTCGGGGGGCACCGTTGAGCCATTTTGCGACGCACATTGAACTTTCTAACTTTTTGCCAATTTTGGCAAGAATTTGAGCCCTCAAAAAGCCAATTCATTTGCCTGAAAAACAAAAAAAAAAATAATAATAATCCTTACAATTTCAATAGGGCCTCACGTCTGTCAGTGAAAGTCAGTGCTCGGGATCTAATAATAATAATAATAATAATGTCTGAAATTATTAATTTTTTGGTGCTGCATCAAAATAGATTTAGTGATTGATGGTAAAACCTATGTCAGCTTTTTGGAGTATTTGAGTTTTGTTGTAGATCACTGAAGTATTACTTGTATTAAGTAAAACATCTGAGTACTTTCACTGTAAAAATGTCGTTGAACACGTTATCATTTCCCATACTGTCTCGCCAATCCCCCACTTGTTTTGAAAAGGGCAAACAGGAAGTTGAGTGGGTGACTTTACACAGGAAGTGGACCACGTCACCATGGCTAACAGAAAGACCTCAGAGCCGAGCAGGGACAGAAAAGACAGATACTCGGTGTTATTACCGACGTACAACGAACGGGAGAACCTTCCCCTGATCGTGTGGCTGCTGGTGAAGTGTTTCACTGAGAGGTGAGTCCTGCTCTCAGCCAGCGGAGCCTGTAGGCTGCTGCTAACGTCAGCTAGCATCAGTGCTAAGGCAGGGATGAGCTGTCACTACACCTGAGAGAAGCTGATAGTTCTAACCTCTGCAGGCTGTTTGAGGAGGGAGACCTGGCTTTAAGCTTCAGGTCAGGTTTAGGTGGATGTGTCTAAAAGTTGTAGAGTCTTGATTCATTATTTAAAATCATCTAAACACGATTTCTCAGGATGACGTCAAACGTAAACAAAAAACATGGCTGACTATGTCAAAATGGTATGTTTTATTATTTTGTTGTGGTTAATGTAACTATTTCTGCCCTGCTGCATAAGTAAACTGAACCTAATAACACTGAGGTCGTATTTACTGATTGGTTTCATTGAGGGATGGGTGTTACCGTATGATTATAATCATTTAAACCAGGGGTCTCAAACTCAAATTACCTGGGGGCCGCTGGAGGCAGTATCTGGGTGAGGCTGGGCCGCATCAGGTATTCCACAAAAAAAAAAAACTTTGCTAAAAAAATCCAAACTTCTCTAATGTCATTACTAACAGTTATTTAACTTCAATGGGTTCTTCTGAACATGAATAGAATATTGAAGAACACGAACAGTTCTTGTAAACATGGCTTCCCTTGCCTACT
Source organism: Limanda limanda (assembly GCF_963576545.1). Classification (NCBI taxonomy): domain Eukaryota; kingdom Metazoa; phylum Chordata; class Actinopteri; order Pleuronectiformes; family Pleuronectidae; genus Limanda; species Limanda limanda. Next base: position 25,658,730 of record NC_083642.1, read on the forward strand.
TCTTGCTGCCAGAGACCTGGCAGCGCTTTCTCTCACATAGCTGAGCCACATTTGGCTTGAGGGAGGAAGTAGTTGAGACCCTCAGTATGGCTTGAAGATGATCATCAGTAAGCCTGGACCTGTACCTGGACTTATTGAAGTTCAAGGTGGAGAAGAGCTTTTCACACAAATATGTGCTCCAAAAAAGGCACATGGTCCGCTTGAACATTCGGGAAAGCTCAAGGAAGCTGGGGTTCAATTCTCACAAAAATTGCCCAAGCTTGTCTTCCTTTCCACTCACCTCCCTGAACTTGGCTTTGAGGTCAGAGTTGCACTGCAGGCCGATGAGCTCCATTTGAAGCACAGGAGGGGCATCTTGCACATCAAAGGAGAAGGGATCCGCAAATTTTTTGTAAAAGTCGCTCTGTGCGTCTTGAAGTCTGCAAATCTATGATCAAATTCCTCCTGTAGCCTCACATTTTTCTATACATTTTTGTGCTTACTTTGTGCCGGCGTGTTGGCTTGCCTGCGTTCTGGGACTTATTTGAGCAGATCCGGTACCTCTCGTATCGAAAAAAATATGAACATTAAAAAAAGTTTTTTAAGAAATGATTAAAATAAAATATAACAATATAATGTAATCACTAGAAAATTACGGAGCCCCTGTTGACATCGGTGGATGAATTACTAATTTGTGGCCACGCAATAACAAGATAATCTAATAAATTATATATAAAGCTTTCTTAACAACAGCATCACAATTTCATAAAATAATAACAAATGCAGACTTCTAAGATGAACCAAAATAACTAGCACATCGTCATGTGCAGTCCGTGGCTCGGTGCGTAAATGTCACCACCAGAGGATGAGGGAATTTAAATCATTAAAATTCATCCACACATATCAGGTGTAAATAATAATGTAAAACAGCCCAGACTGTAAAATGTAGATATTAGCTCAATGACGTGTTATAAACTGCTGCGGTTTAGAATAATCTGTCTGCGTAAAGAAGCTCCCAAAACCTCACAGCGCAGCGTGTGCGTAAAGGAGCCGTGGTGTCCCTTGAATTTGCCTTCAATTTAACAAATTGTGTGTGTGTGTGTGTGTGTGTATGTGTGTGTGTTCCGTTCCGCTGGACACAGAAGTCGCCTTTGCTCAAGACGCCACTTTATTAATCACTGACATAAAGACTGATACCGTCACTGCAGTATAGCCTAAATAAGTCCCACTGCATTGTAAGTGGCATGTGTGTGCTGTTTTAAGCGGCGTTTTATGTGCGTTCCGGGACCTGTGCTCGTCGTACCTGCGCTGTGATATGTACTTAGCGTTCCGGCACCTTGTGATTTATAAATGAAGCACTGGATACATCATGACCTGCGCGAAAGAGGGCAGAAAAATATGAATTTCACCCTCCTGCACCGCACATCCAAAGCCACTCTTTTCTCTCCCGGCTCTCTCTCTCACTCACTCTCACACGTACACACACACACGACCCCGCCCCCCATGTCACACACTTGCATGCTGCGTTCACTGGTCAGGCACACAGTAGGAAACCAGAACATCATAACATTGTCCCACACAGCAGCTAACAGCGGAGCTGCTACAATGTTTGTGCGGGCCGCACTAACATTAAACTTTCATATTAAGGTGGGGGCCACAAAATATCGTCCCGCGGGCCGCAATTGGCCCGCGGGCCGCGAGTTTGAGACCCCTGATTTAAACAATAATCATCATCATGCAGTAAGCAGAGCATGGCATGTTTATTTTTAGAACAAATTTCAACAACAATGCACCTCAAAGGGTTTTACATGAAATATCAAAGTTACCGTGACTCATTTTAAAAGCAACATAAGACAAAACAAAAAAAGAAGCATTTAAAAAGAGTTACATTGAGGAGAAAAATGTCAATAAATAACAATATAAGTGTAACAGTGCAGTGTAAGAACTGAGGGATTGATTGATCTGAGAGCAGGCTGGGGTAAACAGCAAAGTCTTCAGCATTGATTAAAAAGACACACGATTAGCAGCAGATCTCATATGTGGAGCATTTAACACAACGTCCTCCATGTTTAGTTTTGACTCTGGGGACAAAGAGTAGACTGGTCCAAGATGAGCTGATAGTTGGGTCTGGGTGCTTCATGGTGTAGCAGAAGTTCAGGAAGGATTTTGGCCCTGAACCCTTCAGTGCTTTATAAACCAACAGTAGCTTTTTGAAGTCAATTCCATGACAGAGAGGAAGTGTAAAGATCTGAGAACTGAAGGGATATTTCAAACTTTGTAGGTGTTATTGAGGACAATAAATACAGTTAACCTTGCCCTTAAGCAAGTGTGTGTGTGTCTGTGTGTGTATGTGTGTGTTCTAACCAGATTGCAACCTGAAGTGCACTTTTAATTTGTGGTGTTTACAGTGGATATGACTATGAGATCATAGTGATTGATGACGGAAGCCCGGATGGGACACTGGAGGTGGCAGAGCAGCTGCAGAAGATATATGGAGAGGACAGGATAGTAAGTGAAGAATCACTGCTGTCTTTCTTTGAGAAGAGTCATATCAAAAATCTAAATTGTGTGAAGAATGTATTAGAATTCTTTCAAATGCTGCAGAGACTAGAACTGATTGTCTGGGTCAGATTTTGAATTGCAATCTGACACTGTGCCCCCCGAGAAACACATGATACCAAACCACATAATTTACTACTTAAACTGTCCTTTTATTGTTAATATTATGAACAAAGAGCATACAGTGCTTAGACATGAATAATAGTAAAATAATAAAGTTATAAGTGCAAACCCCACCATCATCCCATAAACATAATGCACACACATTAAGATGTTCTAGTTTTCTACCAAACCTCTACAATTAAAACTTCTGGGAAAAATACTAGTGCCTTGGGGACTTGTTAGGGGTTTTCTCATCATGCTGTTGCAGTCTCCTGTACAAAGCTGATCATAAAATCTAAGGGGCGTCTCACAAAATTGTGGACAGAAGTAATCAGCCATTCTTAGCATGGAGCCCCAAGGCTAATTCCTGCTTTGCCTACCCTCCTGCACCACCCCTGATGTCTGTGTACATGCACAGTCTCACTCTTTCTGTTCTATGTTTCAGCTTCTACGACCTAGAGCGAAGAAATTAGGCCTCGGTAAGTTTGAGACTGTAAAAAATGTGTGTTTTCATCTTGAGCTGCTTTCAGACATGCACTGCAGTCCGGATAATCTCCTTAAATTATCCAGACTGGTTTTATGTGAGAACACAAATGTCCAAGTCAGTTGCTGCAGACTTTCTCTGAAGTGTCTCCTCCCAGCCCCCTTGTATAAACTCTGGATAATGTCTGAGTGAGCCCATCTGAGAAAACAGAAAGAGATTCCCTTGAGGATTCACATTGATGATGTTTCTAGAAAGCAACAGATGCAAAACTGAAAAAACTAAAATAATACAAATATCTCCAGATGAAAGAGCAATGCAATCCAAGAACAAGACCCAGACAAAAATGAGACCTTGGAAAAAAAAAAGAGATTCAAGTAGTGACGCTGGTGTCGATGTGCGGCTACGTCCTGTTGCCTGTATACTGTTCTAGGGATATCCGTGTAGATTTGTGTCCGTCTCACCGGAGAATCTCCCGTTGCATTCTTCATACATAAAAGGCAGAACTCCGGAGAAAGTACAGACCACATTATGCATTAAAGTGGCTTTAGTAATCATTGCCAAATTCTGATAAAGTCCTGTTTCTTTTCCAAGGCACTGCCTACATCCACGGCATGAAGCACGCAACTGGGAACTTCATCTTTATAATGGATGCAGATCTGTCCCATCATGTGAGTGGAGCCTGCCTCATTGTGTGTGCACACACTATGTTCATAGTTCCCTCATACGCTGTGGGTGTGTGTGACTTCTCCTGTGCATGATAACAGTCCATGGCTACAAAACACATGAAGCTGAAGCCTGTGCCGTAAACTGACAGTGACTAAATTGTTGCTTTTCTGATTAATGGATTCATTATTTTGCTCATAAAATGTCAGAAAGTGGCGATAGATCCACAATATGTCAGCGTCAGTATTTCCTAAAGCCCAACATGACGTCTTAAAACTGGTGTTTTGTCTGCACATTACTCTAAAGAGATTCAAGTTACTGGCGACATTACAAATTGATATGAGACAAATCCTCATGTTCAAGAAGCTGAAACCACTTAATTTAAAACTATTGATTATAACTGTTGTTCTTATATTAACATATAATGTTAACTATTAGTACTAGAGCTCTAACTGATTCTATTATCCCTCTTTTACACAACAATAAGTGGGTATATCATTTTATTTTAATAGGGTACTGCTTACTGAGTGTCAGTAGAGGAGATTGCCTTTCTGTTTTTTTTCCCGGCACATCATGTCTGACATCATGAACACTGGCAACTGAAAATGGGAATTTACAGATTCCTGAATTGTATCAGGAGTAGTACGTGTCTTGTATGTTGTCAGTGACTGAGATTTTATTGTTCTTTTTTTTCTCTTTCAGCCCAAATTTATTCCAGAATTTATTGAGTAAGTGTTTGTTTTTTCCTGATTCAGTAATTGATATCCACAGTGAAACATCTCCATATTTAAACTATAGTATTAGGTCAGTGTAACACAGATGATATAGGGTTAATGGTGGATATATCTTTTTGTTAAAGATTGTTTTCTTCCTTGTTTGCCAGAAAGCAGAAGGAGGGTAATTATGACCTGGTTTCTGGTACTCGTTACCAAGGCAATGGGGGCGTATATGGCTGGGACTTGCGCAGGAAACTAATCAGGTAACAATGCTACACTGTCCTTAATTTCTTGTTATATGTCTTCCACTGAAGCAATATGACTACCTGTAATGCCTCTATGGCCAATCAGGAGTCTGAAGAAAAAACAGGTTCTCGTAGACATACAACAATATGTTTACAAGTCAAAAATCATCACTCCGGATGGATTTTATGAAAGCTCCTTTTTCAGTGACCGTAAGCTCTGTTTACATGTAGACAAAAGGCCAAAAGGTTGAAAATATTCACATCGTGTACACGTGGACAAGTCCTGAGGTTTCATTTTCTTTCCGTCTCCATCTCTCTCATAGCCGAGGAGCCAACTTTTTGACGCAAGTGTTGCTGAGACCCGATGCTTCAGACCTCACAGGCAGCTTCAGGTATGTGCTGCTGTGAAACGCTGCTGCCTGTTGAACTGAACGTGCCTGGAAGTGAGATGTTTCACACCCCTGCTGTGTGTTTATTCTCATTCCCGTCAGGCTGTACAAGAAGAACGTGCTGGAGAACCTGGTTGAGCGGTGCGTGTCCAAAGGTTACGTCTTTCAGATGGAGATGATCGTCCGCGCCAGACAGCTCAACTACACTATCGGAGAGGTGAGGCCCTAATTTTCTCATTCTCTCACTAATTTCTGTATTTAAGATTTTCACATTAATCCTGCGTTTATGAATGAGGACCTAGCACTGACAACTGAAGAAAACCCACATTTTATTTATTTCACTAGATTATCATTTTACATAATTTATAGACTTAGAAGCATTAGAAATCATAGTGAAGGTCTTAACACCATTTAAACAAACAATAATGAACCATAAAAAAGTGTAGACGTAGGGACTGTTGAATAGTCCAATTAGCTTATGAAGTTTCCTAATTGAGTTTAGTGACTCTGTTAAAAAACATTTATTTTATTTATTTTTATTAAATTCAGATTAGTGAAACCTGTGTTGTATCTGCATCAAGACCACATGGCCACAAGGTTAAGCTCAAAAACCAAGATGCTTAATATTTGTCAAACTAGTGCAGTACTAAACCAGGCTGTTTGGAATGGGCTGTTTGCTTTCTGTAAAAGTGACCTGCAATAATTGAGCAGAATTAAAGACTGGCTCCAGGACTGAGTCCACAGAACCATGAAGCCATTGCTGCTGCACAAAGAGCTGTTGACCTGTTTATTCAAAGTTCCGTGAAGCTCGACCCAGAACGCAGAACCCTGACCCGGAGAATCAGTTGCTGTGAACGCGCTATTGTCATGATCTCCAACCTGACTTACATTGATGAGTTCCGTCAGCAGTTGCTACAGAGCGTTGGTCTCCTGTTTTATTAAAGTTTACCAAATTCAAAGCTGCACTTCCTTAACAATACACATATCAAGTGTGAAGCCAATAAGACAAAGGGTTCTTGGGTTATGCGTTCCACATAGAGACAGAGATTCCTGCAATTATATGGTAGATTGATATTATATAGATAAGATAGATAGATGTGGAATAGATGAACGAGTTGCTTCCATAGACATTTTAAAGCCCAGGTTCAGATTTACTTATTTATTTAAAAAAGGGTATTTTCTCTATGTTTTCTGCCTCAACACAACAATAGACCAGGTCTAATCTCAAACGCAGGTTTATAACACTCTGTGTAGATTTATCAAACCTGGGCTGGATCTGCAAGTTCAGTATCGGAAAGTTAGAAAAAAAATTTAAAGTCTTGGTCTAATTACTTCAGGTGAACCCATCCTTTTTTAGGTACGTTTACTGAAATTCGGTTGAAAATGATGTTTAATACTTTTTCACTACTTCGTAAGTAGAGAAATGGGAAAATCTGTTTAAATTTAGCTTAACTTGTACCTTAACCTCCGAATCCGAAGCTGACTTCAGTGTTGTGACTCTGCTTTATGGTATGAACTGAAAAAGCAATGACCTTCTTCTGCATTGAAACCAACAGGTGCCCATCTCCTTTGTGGATCGCGTTTATGGAGAGTCCAAACTGGGAGGGAATGAGATTGTGTCGTTTGCGAAAGGACTGCTCACACTCTTTGCCACAACATGATGATGAGTGACCTGAAGTGTAAATGTCCCATGACGCTGTCTTACATACTGTGCACAGTAGTTATGTCCAAATTGTAATGAGGGGAGAAAAACAAGCTCCACTTGCCTAACGTTCAGAAGTTACATGATGTTAAACGACATGGAGACATCTCTGTCCCCTGTTAGCTGTAAATATAAAGTAATTGTCAGTAGCTGTCCAGAGGACTGAAGGAACATAGTGCTTTACATTCCCATCATCCTTTTTAATGAGTGGTTAACAAAGCACGGTTTCTCGTCATTTCCAGTCAAGACAGTGGACTCCACGCTGTTTACAGTGAATTGCTCCTCCTGTCATTGTGTCTATCCAATAAACAGTTTTTATCGCTGTCTGTTTTCTTCTTCTTTCTTTCCTTGCTCTTGTACAGTGAGTCCAAACCTGAACAGGGTCACAGAGAGCACCCGGCTTCTCTCATTGATATTCACTGATCAAATAGTGTAGGGGGCTGTTGATTTTAGTGTAGGGGGCTGTTGATTTTAAAGCTTTATAAATACTGACCATTTACAATGTGTATGGATGTGACCTCAAGGCTGTCCTGAATGTTCATGATGATAATATTGTAACAGTGTCGTGGCAATTCTGCAATCCCACTCTGACAATGAGGAAGAGACACAAATCTCTGACTGTATAGCTACACTTTAACGCTCAGAGCATTGTGCTCAACACAAAGGTTGGTTTGTAATATGCACACCGATGGGGAGCTGTTCTTTCAGTTATAGTTTGGCTTCGTTCTCCCCCCTCTGCCTGAGGTTGTTTCTAAGCCGAAGGTCAGGATCTTCTGATGACATCAGGCAACAATACCTTAGTTTAAGCCATCAGGCCAAGATTCATTCAATTGTACAGGATTCAACAATCAATGTTAAATTGTATAAGATTCAACATGATCAATTATAGGGGAAATGAACATGATTATATTGTGCATTATTAAAAGGTTACATTTCCCTTACACACAGTTCTGATTCCTGACCTTGGAACCCGTAGTTTGACTTTCAACCATGTCTTATGGACTTCACCAATGTGCTGTGGTGTGTACTTTGTGCTGAGACAGTAGTAGTCATTTCACACACACTAATGGAAATGTCACCCAGGGGTCAAACCTGGATGGATGGATAGACGGAAGGATACCATACCTGGATGCATGAATAGATGGATTCTGTAGATGTATATTTATTTGATCTTAAATACCACATACAGGACAAGCGAGGCAGTGATTACAGAAGTACAGCAGTTTGTGTCTATGGAGGCTGTGCCTGAATGACTTAAAAAGTCAGAGGTTAGGACAGTCAATGTCCCACTCTTCTTCTCACAGGGTCCCTGACCACCTGACAGCTCCGCACTCCATACACTGTTTACACGCCTGTCTTGATGAGTTTCAAAATCTATTATATTGCTTATTTAAATTTCTACATTGAAACATCATCGAGGAACTATTTAAAAATAGGTTGATGATGATGAGGATGAGAGTCACCCCCTGCTGATGGAGAACTTTTACCGCCACTCTATCCAGTGCAGTGTCACGTGGGCTGCAGTGCTGGGTTCGGGAGCTGTTCCTCACCGGGCACAGGAAAGTAGTTCCGGTCGGTTTGACTGGGCAGTAACAGCACAGAGACGTACAGCGCCACCTATCGGAGATACCAGAGACACCACTCCTGGGCTGAGTGCTGAGGCACTGTGTGCATTGGACCCTCCGCAGGGAGGAGGAGGAGGAAGAGGAGGAGGAGTGGGGCGCCAGATGTAGCCACACCGCGCATGCGCACAACTCGGCGAAACCCACTCCAGGAGGACGCCCGCTGGCGGTGAGATCCTGCCACTGCTACCCCGGGTTGTTTACCCCCCCAGCCTCGCATACAGACTACGCAGACCTTCCCTGGGCTGAGAGGGAGCGGAGAGGTGAGTTTTCTATCAGAAATTTTCTTAATTGGCCAAATTGATTGAGAAACCAATCAGGAGTCGTAATGAGCCCGGCTCGCGACGACCTCACAATGAGATGATTTATGCTAATCAAGTCGATGTCACTTCCGCCCCTTTTATTTGCGCCATTTTGGATCGGACAGCTTCTGGGCTGGATGTGTATTGTCTGTCAGAGAGAATGGTCTCACCGCTGTGTGCTGCCCGGCGGACCCAGGCGCTCCGAGCGGTCTGACTGAGAGAGCGGCTCCTCCCGGGTTGTTGCTGCCGACAGCAGGACATGTGTCCGGCCTCTGCGCTCCGCCGACCGGAGTCTGGAACATTCTGATGCGGCTCGCAGGCTTCCAGAGCCCGACCGGAGGGAAGAGGAGAGGATAGCCCCTGTCGGCGAGGGACCGCCAGGGCTGGGAGAGCAGCGCCGGAGCTACCGAGCACCTGAGAGGATACCAGCGGGACACTAGCAGGAGAAGTGTCCGGGTTTCGTGGTCAGCCATCCCGGGGGTGACACCTCGGACTCGGGCGGGAGCAGTGGACGTGAAAGCAGGTAAACTTGTCTGTCCTAATGTTGGACATGTCCCCCCCCCCCACAGAGCCCCAGTGTGCTGCTAGCCGTGCGGCGGCTACCTGCTCTGATGCGGCGGCTGGCGGTGAGCTACAGCGGAGGGAACTGGTCCCGTAACACGGCTAGCGCTGTGTGTTAGTGTGTTTGTGTTGGTCCGTTCCCCGTCACGTTGAGCGACTCCTCCGGCAGCTCTGCTCCCAACACAGCCCGGCGAGCAACACACACACGGGGGGTGGACTGAGGGAGACACACGGCAGCGTCGGTTCGCCAGCAGTCAATGTTGTTGTTGCGAGTTGGCTAGCTTAGCATGCTAACTCAGCGCGGTGGGTCCTCATTGTTTGTCCGCGGCGGCTGCCTCCTGCCACAGCTCTGGGTCTGGACCCGGATCCAGATGTGGATCAGCTGGACCGACCACCACACCACGAGGGCTTCCATGTGAGGAAGAGTGCAGCTGCTGTACGTGGTGTGTTGTCCTGTAGGAGGAGGAGGGGGGGGGGGGGGGCACACGATACATGATTCATACAAGCCTCGGCTGCGTTCTGAGGTTTCCTTTTATTCAAAGCCACATGTGAGGTGATCCGGCTCCCTGCCAGGTGACACCGTGAGCCACTCAGACCTCGTGTGTGAGGGGGGGGGCAGAGAGAGGGGCTGTCAGAGCCAGGGTCAGATGATGGACATGGTCCCTCCATCTACCTCTCTCTACCTTCACACCGTACTCTCCCAGCCACAGACAGACCGTGGTGTGAGGAAGCGTCCAAACATCAGCTGCATCATGGGAGATTTCCTTTCAATCAAAGCCACCAAGGTGCTTGGGTTCCAGCCAGGTGACTCTGAGCTGTGATGGACACAGTCCTTTCATCTGCATCCATCTCCTCCTGCTGCACACACACACACATGCACACACACACACATCCTCTCATCCAGACCTCTGCCTCCAGGTGCTGAGCCTGAACTCGCCCTCGTGCATTTCCAGCATCTCAAACTTTTCGTGTGTCTCTGAATGAGGGTGTCACCAGGAGCTCCCCCCCCCCTTGGTCCTCACCCACACTCCTGAAGGAGGAGGAGGAGGAGTGTGATCGGCGTGTCACAGGTGAACAGTGGAGATGGAGGTGGAGGTGGAGGTGGAGGGAACCTGTGGTTGAAGGTTTGTTGGGCCTGGTGTGTTTTGTCTTTTTCTTCTCACCACAGTGGAAGGAGAAACCTGTCCTCTGCCGAGCAGAGCAGCCTCCTCTCTCCTTCCCTCCCTCTCCTCTCCCTTCACTCCCTCCCTTCCCTCCTGCTCAGCTTCTCCTTGGTTTTTTTTTCCCTCGCTCTCCCTTTTCTTCCTCACCCCCCCCTCCTCCTCCCCTGCATGCACATCCATAGCCCCCTCTTTCTCTCTCCCTCTCCCATTTTCTCTCTCCCTCCCTCCCTTCCTCCCTCCCTCCTCACCCCTCTCCTCTCAGCCTGTCCGCCCGACCTCGATGCCTCCCCAGCCCCTACCCTCCCCCCTCCACTTCCGTCACTCACTCTGTCCTCTCCTTTCCTCTCATCTCTCCCCTCACACTCCCACCCTGGCTTGCTCACTCACTCACCCGCTCTGTCTCCCCCCTCTCCACTCTCTTCCTCCCAGCTCCCTCCCTCACCCATGCACCCCCCCCAACCTCATCCTCTCTCTCACACTCCCCCTCCCCCTTCCCTGATCTCCCTAGCTCCTTCTGTCCCTCCCCTTCCTCCCTCCCTCCCTTCCTCCCTCCCTCCCTCCCAACATCCCTCCCTCCCTCCCCCTCCCCTCCCCCTCCACTGCAGACATATTGGAGAGGCTGCTGCTGACTCAATAGGAGGCGCCATTCTGTGATAGCATTGCAAGGCAGGGAGAGAAAAGGGGGCAGGAATAGTATAGGGAGGGTTACATAATGGAGGTACTCTCTAGCGCCATCTGCAAGTAATGGGAGGAAGCACGACAGAGGGGCAGATGGGGGAATTGGGTAGGGGTTTGTGTCTCTCACCCGATCTGGCCCAAGCACATTTCTAAATGTAAGACAGACAGCAGACAAACAAGAGGACTGACTTTGGTCCTCTCTGCTCAGCCAACAGTTGCTGGAACCACAAAGACACAAACAAACACACACACACAGAGGCACACACACTCACACACACAAAGTTCCCCCATTCTGTTTTGTGCTTTCTAGAAGGGAATTAAGCTGAGGTGTTCACAGGGATTGTTTGGGACAGGGCTGTTTGTTGTGACTGTTTTGCCTTTCTGTCGCCATGCTTCAGTGACCTTTGACCCCACTGTATCTACCTCTGATTTGAATAGTGAGATTTGAGCAGAGCACTTTAGGACTGTGAATCAAACAGCCCTGACTTCTTCTGGTATAAGGCTCTTTTACCAATAATAGAAGAAACATCCATAAACAAACCCCTGGGGCTGGGGCGACGTGTCGTATGGAAGGTGGATTCACCTCAGAAGGAAAACTTGAGGCGGAACAAAATGGCCAACTATCATCTAGCGGAGGTCACCAATAGGAGGATTGTGGTCCGACAGAGCGTTTCTATTTTAACCTGCGCACCTTTCTCGCATTTACGGTAGTATTATTTTAACCTACCCGGTTTTATTTCTTTACAGTAGTAAATCCTGGCAGCATTACTTCTGTCACTGATGTGAGAAAGTGTTGAGCGAGTGTTAAAAAAGTGTAGTTAATATTTTTCTTAAGCTCTGTATTTAGTTTTTTAATGCAAACCTTATTTACTTGAAACAAGAAAAGACCATTTATTTTATTACTATAGTACCTTCCAGTTTCAATGTTTAAATGAATAGTAAACATTTTTTAAATACTGTTGAAATTTAAATTCTTTAATTTATTTTACAGGCAGTTTTTTTAATTTCAAACAGATATTGATACAACCACTAGGCTACTTCAAAATATATGGCACTGAATCATAACGCCTATTGGAGATTGTAACGTTTCGGACCTTTTGTTTGAAGAAATTCTCTCTAACTGGACCTCTTTGAATTTTTATTGAATGTCCCTGATCTAAAACCGAAACAACGTAAGCTCTGCAATTCAGAAAAGGCTTATCGCAGTAGCATAACTGCTATGTATGGGCAAATATAGAGGGAGGGAGAGGAGGAAAGAAGAAGAGGGGGAGGAGGTGGAGAGAAGTGTGTGGGGGGGGGGGGTTATGTTATTGAGAGATGAATTATTCCTGTTAAAGTTCAGTATAACTTCAGTTTAAAGTTTCAGTGTTACTCAAATTGCACATTGGAGAGATTTTGTATGGGACTGTAAAAGGCTGATTAGTAGTATAGACTGGGTTATTTTTTGTTGAGAATTAATGCCTTAGTAAATGCCTTAGTAAAAAAAGCTTAGTTGCATTTTTCGAAAAATGCATCTTTAAAATAATCGATTAATCCCAAAAAAATTCGTAAAATGAATCCCAAAAAATTATGAATGAAATGTGCAGCCTGACAAACCACTGAGCAAATAATCCAAGGTTATGTTTACATCATGCTTCTCACTGAAATGCAGGGTCTCTGTCTTTTATGTTCAGAAATCTTGGGACATTAAGGTCAGGGTTAACATTATCAGGAATATTTATTACTTCTTCTAGAGATAAAAACCTTTAGAAGACAACTGGTTTTGCATTGTGTTTTTGTTAAAGTTTAGTGATATGGTTTTTGTTAGTGTTAGTTGGCGGAAACTAAAGACAGTTCAGTTAAGTTATACAGGGTTTCCCCCAGAAAACTTGCTAAGCCTGGTGGTAGGGCTGCTAGAAGGCAGCCGCGAGAGTTGCACTGCTGACTTAACTTATAAGCCCTCTTTTTTATTTATTTTTATCACGTTGGAGTTTAAACCTACAGTTTTGCACTTTAATAGTTGAGCCTTTGTTTACATTTTGTTTTGTGCTGCATTATATGGTGACATACAGTTTGTTGTTATCAAAATAAAATTAACTGAATTGAAATGGTCAATTTGATTTTTTTGGAGGAAAATTAATCGTTTACATTAATCGACTAATCGATAAAATAGTCGTCAGATTAATCGATAGAAAAATAGTCGTTAGTGGCAGCCCTACTTAATATTTAAAAAAATTCAAGTTTGATGTGAACATAGCAGTCAGGCCTCTTATTTCAGAAACAATGAACCGTAACAGTTTGGTTACCAATAAAAGGTAAGCCTACTACTTCTTTGCTTTCAGCCAGCTACTCAAACAGACAAGCAACAAAATAACAAACAAACAAAATACACAGGCAAGTGTCGGCCTACTTTGAAATAAATTAAACACAGAACTTTGTAGGGCTATTTGAGTCCTCCTCATATTTGTGGAAAATGTATGAAATAAGAAGTACCCTATTTTTAAATAAATAAAACCAAATAGCTGCAGCCTAATCGTGTAACGGACTAGGTTTATGTTTATGTTTGGTTTTGACTTATGTTCAGTAAAACACTGTGTTGAAGGAGCGTTCTGATGTCCGACGGTCAGTGAAGGGGACGTATGTTCAGTAAAACACTGTGTTGAAGGAGCGTTCTGATGTCCGACGGTCAGTGAAGGGGACGTATGTTCAGTAAAACACTGTGTTGAAGGAGCGTTCTGATGTCCGACGGTCAGTGAATGGGTCTGGGTGGGACATGTGACTGTTTGGACCAATAGGATGGTTGCTTGGGGATCGGGGCTCAATGAGGAAGTGAAGTGTTGATGTGCGCGAGTGACGGATTTATTTATTTTTTTAAATTAAAAAACAAGCGACGCTTAGCCTGGCGGGGGGGGGACTATAGCCTGGCGGCCCGCCAGGCCTATACAGCACTGGGGGAAACCCTGTTATACTTTCAGGGACAGGCTGGTCACATATTTTAATGGTTCTTTTTGAGGCCACAACCGTCACCATCTTTGTGTACAGTTGCCATGGTTACAGGTGTCTCTAGCAGCCTGCCCATGCCACTCGGCGCTGCAGTGTTACAGACTGGCTCGCATCAGGGAATTACTAAGCCATTGCATTGTGGGTGAATGAAGTCAATTAAATCCGTTTCTTTCTTCGGATAACATAACTGACGAACACATAACTATGTTAGATGTTCCCTGTTATTATTGTTATTATTATTATTATAAGTAGTAGTGCATCCGATCAAGCAGTGCAATTATCTTTTGAACAGTGATTAACTACTTAGGAGATACAGAGGTGTGCTAAAGTTAAGAATGCAGGTTGTTGAATACGATTAGATTGAAACTTTTCCATTCATATAACTTTCAGATCATTGCTTTGTTTTTTTATTTGTTGCTGAAAAGCTGTTTTCAGACTTGATCTGTGGGTAAAATCCAGAGATTTGAGACTGGAATTAACCCAGAGTTTGTCTTTCACACATGCACAACACAGCGGGTGGTTCGCTACACACACGTGTTGACAACAGCAACAAATCCTCTGCATTATTCAGGCGAGAGGTGGAGCAGCCAGGTGCACAGACAGGAAGTGACGGATTAACTCCACTGCGGAGATCACGTGATCTTATTTACAACACACAGACACCTGCATCAGCTCTTGTCATCGCACACTCTCTTGACATCTTCGTCGACGAGTTCTATGTGTATAACACTGCTTTTGCACCGGGAGATATTTGTTTTCTGTAGTTATTTAGATTTTTGCGTCTGTCACATGTTAGAAGCGCCATCAAACCCCAAGGTGAATCCAGCAAGACCCCCCGCTGTGTTCTCACATCAAATTCTCCTGAAATTCTATGGACATTATACTTGTGGGGCTGGGCGGACAAATTCTGCAGGAAAGCTGCAGAGCCTCTCACTCTGACATTTGCATTCACACATACATCTCTTCCGGAGAGTATCTGCAGACTTCAGTGCATGTCGGAAAGCAGCTATATATTAAAAGTCATCATAGTTCTGATTGGTCTCTAAAGCTGAGCACAGCCACCCAGCAGAGGAAACTCCTTCTTGACCCTTTATACATGAACTCGCTCTCTCAGTCGCTCATGACCATAGGTGAGAATATAAATCAACTTGTAAATTGCAAGCTTTGCCCTTCGACTCAGCTCCGTCTTCACCACAACTGTCCGGTACAACAGCCACTTTATTGTTGACACGGCATCAATCCAGTTGTCAGTGGCCACGGCTGTATCTGAGATATTTTTGCATCCTTTTTGTACAGTGGGAGGAAGGGAAGACGTGTGGTCTATCTTTACTCAGTCATTTGTGTGGTATCTAAAAGATATGATGGAAATGGATGGATGTTTACTTGCTAGACTGTCTTCAGCCTATCAAACTCTTGATTGAAGCATTCTAAATAGGCCAGTTTTACAGAGTACTATGAAATGTCACAGTACAAGAGTAGTTGTAATAAGATATTTTGTTTGACTGGTCTACTGGGACATCATAAATCTGTAGATTGGCAGATTCAGAGTGGAGTAGACAGGCTGGTGTGTAGTGTTTGACCATGTCCTGGAAGTAAACTGGACCCGATCTGTTCACAGCACGGTACGCAAGTACTAGTGTTATGAAACGGATGTGGGCAGCTACTGTTAACCAGTGAAGGGAGCAGAGGAGCTGAGTAGTGTGAATGTACTTAGGTTAAAGACCAGTCGAGCTACTGCATTCTGAATGCACGAGCAGGTAGACGAGCCAGGAGGGAGTTGCAGTAGTCTAGGCGTGAGAGGACTAGGGCCTGGACCAGAACCTGCGTCTTCTGAGTGAGAAGGGGACGTATTCTCCTGATGTTGTGCAGCATGAATCTACATGAGGGGGTTGTTGCAGTAATGTTGGCAGTAAGGGGGAGTTGTCGAGTGTCACACCCAGGTTCCCAGCAGTCTGGGCTGGGGCTACCACGGAGTTGTCAAACATAACACCTATGTGCTTTTCCTATTATGACGCGTCAGAATGTCTGAGAATAATTAAAAAAGATGCTATAGATCAGATGCATATCAGACACTTCCAGTGACTGGCCATTCTAGCGATGTGCCATCTTTGCATTCCTGGTGCATACTCGGGATGGACAACTCAGATAACTACCTCAGGTTGCACATCAGACTTACCCCACAGCATGCGAACATATTGCTGAACAGGGTTTATTGTTTTGATTGTTTTCACATTCAAGAACAAGAGCTGGCAGGTGTTGTGCCGAATGCTGCCTGACTCTCAAGACTTTGTGTGTTTTAATTGGCCAATACCATGGCCGGATTTCTCCTAGTGCTGCCAATGGTTAGTCCGACTGACAGATGTTTGTCTGAGAGAAAGAGAGGAAAAGTGTGCTGCACACAGCTCTACGATGAAGCAATGGCACAGAACAGTTAAAGACCTGTTGTTGCGAGTTGTGTAAAAAAAAAAAATTGCCAGCTGTGGTGGGACAAGTGAGAATGTGACTGGTGCCAGAGTCATGGTATTTAATAGGAAACTTTATTTAGGCCTGTTGGTCTGTTTTACTCTGCAGGTGGGTGTTGTCTGAATAATCTTTATACTACTGTTTACACTTAAAAAAATAACCCCTGCTTGACCATTGTCCATTGTAGATGGATGCTGCCTACCAGTTAGAAAAGTTAACTAAATTTAACATCCATAATGGCAGTAATTTTCTCTAAATGTCCCTTTTCAAAATAAGGCAGCAACCAATTGGAGCATTAATAAAAAAAAAAACAGCCCTCAGTCATGTGACTGGATCTACTCTGATTTACTCGGAGCGTTGTGCAGTATTTTGGTGCCTGATAAATCTTAAACTGGATTCATTTGTTATTCAGACTGGACTTATTGCATCGTTGTTCATCGTGTCAGGGGCACTTTAAATAACATGATCCAACCACTGCAGCCCTTTGCACTATTTTAACTCAGGTTTGTTTTCAGTATGAATCCCTGCCATCCCTACCATTAGGCTTGATACTCTACTGCGGAATAATTTATCACTGTTTGTCATATCACACTAACTGCAGATGCTGTACTGCTTTTCACATCTGTAGCCTATTTATGTCTGGATAAAGCCAACGAGTCCGGGTTTTTCCTGGCCAAAAATTAGGCAGGGTTAGGGTTAGGGCTGGCGACGCACAAAGATCCATGCCCAGCTCCAGATAACACAGTGCCGGGGGAAACAGACCAGGGACCCCAACAGCTCCACTGCATGGGCCGGAGAGCACACAGCCCGCCCACACCACCACCAAGTCCGGGGCAGACACCCAGGGTGCCATGCACAGCTCCACTCAGTCTGCTGGCAGTGTCAATTTGTTGTCTTTTCATACAAGTTCTGATGTTTTTTTTTTTTTACAGTTTTTAGCAACTCAAAACTGTAGTAATTTTCTGCGACTCTTTTTCTTTTTTTCATTCTCGCTGTGCACTGTCAACCGACTCACGTCACACAGAGCGGCCCCGCCATCTCCTCCAGCTCTGCATACATTGTCAAAGTTTGTCTGAGTTTACACGTGTCAAAGGACTGTGTGTGTGTGTGTGTGTGTGTGTGTGTGTGTGTGTGTGTGTGTGTGTGTGTGTGTGTGTGTGTGTGTGTGTGTGTGTGTGTGTGTGTGTGTGTGTGTGTGTGTGTGTGTGTGTGTGTGTGTGTGTGTGTGTGTGTGTGTGTGTGTGTGTGTGTGTGTGTGTGTGTGTGTGTGTGTGTGTGTGTGTGTGTGTGTGTGTGTGTGTGTGTGTGTGTGTGTGTTGGGAAGGGCTGGCTGCGTGTCAGTGAGAGAGTGAAGTGACCAGCAGAGTCAGTGTGTGTCTGTCTGTTGTGCGCCGTCACCTTTCTCTAAAGTTCTGAGACGGGATCATACAGAAATAATGCTGTTTGTTTATAGTAATCAACCTCTTATAGTGATGGATGTGGCCCCGGACAACGTGATCACTATAGGTTGTTTCCACTGTACTAGAATTTTGTCAGAAGGCGGAGGTGGCACGAAATTTGACTAAAGCAGACAGCTATGTCTAAATACAAAAATGCATCACTTTACAGACTACTGAATCTGTCATTTCTTCTCTGGTCTTTAATTTATGTATTTTGTCTCAAATAAAAGACTAAAGATGTCTAGACTTTTTAGAGAACTGTTCATTTCAGTTCACCTTTCCATACACTACCCCTACACCTGTTAATCACACGCTGTATGTCTTCTCTGTTTAGGTTGGCAGCATGTTCCAGCTCCCGGTCAACAACCTGGGCAGTCTGCGGAAAGCAAGGAAAAATGTCAAGAGGGTTCTGGGAGACATCGGCTTGGAGTTCTGCAGAGATCACCTAGAGGTGAGCATGCAGCGAGTACCACTCTGTGCGGATCACTTCTCTTTCAGTGTATCCATAATAACCTTCAAAATCACGTTCCAAGCAAAATGTTCATCATGGCTGGGGTTTAAAAACAGATCATGTCTGGATACATGCTGTTCATATGGGACATTTGTTTTGGTTTGATAATAAGGTCAGTTTAGGAATCAGTTAGATAGTTGCTCTGTTTGGCTCACTGCAGGAAGTTAGAGTTAATCAGCAGGGAGCCTGGCTCTTCTGCATGAATACAGATAATATATGACGATGGGAATCTATGAACTGTACTTACAACAGATACAGTATTATCCGGTCATCCTCATTGACATCATGTCCTCATTCTGTTAAATCTCACTCAATATACGACAAAGATGCTCCTCAGGCTTAAAAGCAGAAACCAAGAGCTTTGCATAATTCAACATTCGGTTCTCTGGATTTCATAGAGGCCTAGGCACAAACATGAAGAATCGTTGATGGGGTTTAAACTGGGACTAGAGGGAACTGTCGGAATTATGTCACAATTTCTATCATTTGACCAATTTCCGTTAAAAATGTGCAAACTAAACATGTGTCCCATGTAATAATAAAAATATGTCTGACTTATATTTTAATATCTCTGCATTTTTGTATTGTGTTCATTCAATCAGCTTTTCTTTGACACCTATAACAATTGACTAACATTTCTTACAATTCATGAATGTTAGCACATTTTTTACCCACAAACCGTCTGTGTCCCCAAGTAAACTCATGTCATTACCTAAGCTAGCTGTAGCTTGGAGTTAAGCATCACTCAAAAGAAAGAAAAGTGACGTAAAGTTTAACATTAATATGTGTATGTCATTGCATTATAGAAGATTTTTTTTATTTTATTGTCAAGTATTAATCTAACTTTCTTGTTGTTCAGGACTATAAAGACTACGTACCTCCAGATGTGTATATTAAGCACACTAGCTGGGAAGATGTGTGCATGTACGAGCCATCGCATACCAAATTCCAGGTGTGTGAAGCACACACACAGACACACCTATTAATATCCCATTTGAATGTTTTGATATTTTTTGTTTACACCATAAAAACTGAGAGTATCTCTAATGTAACAATAATATTGTTTTATTGTTGAAGAACTTTTATAAAGTTGAATCTTTTTTATACTTCCGTATCTCCAGGACTACAGATCGAAGCCTTTCTGCTGCACTGGCTGCCTCTTTTCATCCAAGTACTTCTCTGCATACAAGAGCCACTTCCGCAATGTCCACAGTGACGACTTTGAGAACAATATTCTGCTCAACTGCCCATACTGCACATACAATGGCAACAAAAAGACTCTGGAAACACACATCAAACTTTTCCACATGCCTAACAACACTGTGCGGCATGGCCCGGGTGGAATGGTGGCAGGGGCTGGCGGGATCATGATGAAGGATGGGTTGCTGAAGAGGAGTGGGGACAGTATGGAACAGGCTGTGTACTACTGCAAGAAGTGCACCTATAGGGACCCATTGTACAATGTAGTGCGAAAGCACATCTACCGGGAACACTTCCAGCAAGTTGCCCAGCCCTATATCGCAAAACCAGGAGAGAAGACGAGTGCTCAGAATGGCGGTACAGCAGGAGCAACGGGAAATACAGAGAGTAACAACACAAACAATGTTAATAGTAATCAGATTCACTGTAAGAAGTGTCTGTTTGTTCCAAGGACATACGAGGCACTTGTTCAACACGTCATTGAGGACCATGAGAGAATTGGCTACCAGGTAACTGCTATGATTGGGCACACCAGTGTGATAGTCCCCCGTCCCAAACCCATCATCATGATCCCCCCCAAAACCTTAGGAGATAAGACCATCATTGGGATGGGCCCTAAAGGTGCAGTAATGGCCACTACCAGGTCTCCTAGCTCACAGCTGGGTCGGGTTATTATTTCATCAAAGACGGGCTTCAACTCTCAGAGTCTTCTGGCTGCGATGAAGCATGAGGCAGTGGGATTAAAGGCCGGGACCACCCACCAGTTCTCTGTTGGCAGTCAGGTGAGAGTTAGTTTACCAGGGAACGCTCAGGTTTCTGTGCCCCAGCAGTCACATGCAGCAAAGCAGCTTATTTCTGGCGGCGGCCTGCGTAGTCCAGTTGGGCTCAGCGCCTCTTCTTCACTCAAATCCAACTCATTGGGTTCACGTGTCCAGGCAGCAGCCACAACTGTAGCGTCTCTCACGGCCAAAAAAGGTGGTTCCTCAGTCCTTGGCACGTCCTACACTCAGAAGTGGAAAATCTGCACTATCTGCAATGAGCTCTTCCCAGAGAATGTGTACAGTGCTCACTTTGAAAAAGAACACAAAGCAGAGAAGGTGCCTGCTGTTGCCAACTACATCATGAAGATCCACAACTTCACCAGCAAGTGTCTCTACTGCAACCGTTATCTCCCCAGTGACACGCTGTTAAACCACATGTTGATCCATGGCCTGTCTTGCCCACACTGCCGGGCAACCTTCAATGACGTTGAGAAGATGGTGGCCCACATGCGGCTGTCACACCCAGATGAGAGTGTAGGCCCACGCACAGACTCTCCCTTGACCTTTGACCTCACTTTGCAGCAGGGCAATCCCAAGAATGTTCAGTTGATTGTTACTACCTACAATATGAAGGACGCTCCAGAGGAATCGGTGGCATTTCATGCTCAAAACAACAGCCCTGTGCCATCGGCCTTGTCTGCCTCGCTATTATCAAGCAAGAGGTTAATGCCCCAGCATCCACCCAAAACACCTTCAGTGGCTGCTGACAATGTGCCAGCCAAGACTGCTCCACAGGCATCTGTGCCCTACAAAAGGGATGTGGGCAAGACACTATGTCCTCTTTGCTTCTCTATCCTTAAGGGCCCAATTTCAGACTCACTGGCCCACCACTTGAGAGAGAGGCACCAGGTGATTCAGACAGTTCATCCTGTTGAAAAGAAACTGACCTACAAATGTATTCACTGCTTGGGGGTGTATACCAGTAACATGACTGCCTCCACCATCACTCTACACTTAGTGCACTGTCGAGGTGTAGGGAAATCCCAGAATGGACAGGACAGTCGAGCACCTCTTTCTTCTCGGGTCAGCCAGGCCCAGAGCAGTGCTCTTAAACGGGCTGGCTTTCATAGCTCAGACACTAGTGCACCAAAGCGAAGGAGGCCGGGACCCCCCGGTGAAAGGGCCCACCCACGGGATATCAACGGTCCATCTTCGTTCGTAGAAAATCCAGATGAACCTGTAGTTTTAGCTCTTGACCCCAAAGGACATGAAACTGAGTCATATGAGTCTAGGAAAGCATTTCTAACGGAGTATTTCAATCAAGCGCCGTATCCCACACAGCGGGAGGTAGAGAAGCTAGCGGCCAGTCTGTGGCTGTGGAAGTCAGACATCTCAAGCCACTTTGTCAACAGGAGGAGGAAATGCACACAGGAATGTGAAACCCTAAATGCCAGCGTGTTGCTCGGCTTCAGTATGCAGGAGGTTAGCAAAGTGAGTCACGAGCTTGCTTTCATCCAGGATGGTGTGTACGAGGACAGACATAGCAAAAGGCGGACATCCAGGACGCGTATCGGCATGTCGGAACAGGCTCTGCGAAAACACAGGGAGCTTGTAGCTGCTAATGGTGGCGTGGACCCCTCACCAAGGGGAAAGCCCAGTGAGACTTTGGAAGGTTCCAGAGCAACGACATCTTTTCCCAAACCCAACATTGCCAGCACAGACCAAGCCAAGACAATCAACAGCACCTCAGCACAAAACCTTCCTCTGGACCTTTCTGAGCCAATTGCTATTGACTCTGACAGTGATGAGGAAGAGCAGCAGAAAGATGACAGGGAACTAGAGGGAGAGTTACATTGCCATGGTAACGAACAGCTTACTGGAGCTAAGGAGGAAGTGGAGCCGAGGACAGGGGCAAAGATGGTTTCAGATCTGGATGATATGTCTGACGACGATGACGACGATGATGATGACGATGAGGATGATGACGATGAGTTTGAAGGAGAACATGTAGAGAATGGCTTCAGGCCCACAGAGGGCTCAGGAAGACCAGTTGCTAAAGGAAGAGACGCTCTGCCGATCATTATTCCCAAATTTGTACCATCATCTGCCCGAAGCCGGACAGACGGGGCTCAGCTGGGCAAACAGCAGGTCTGACTGGAAAAACCCAAACCACTCACACAATCTGAGAGACACTTTAGATTTGATCCACACCAACAAATCTGCCTCGCCTGAACGGAAAGACACCGCGTTGTTGGATTGGACATCTGCGAAGGAGGGAGCGAGAGAACTCTCCTTGAGTGAAAACTCAAAACAAGCCATTCAAAGACATTTAAAGGCAGGACTCAACGAGCAGCTAGGGTCGATGTAAAGAGTTGTGAAGTTTTAATGTTTCTCAAAGACAACAGTGAAGTTACACCAAACGAATAGACAAAAAGTTTTTTGCCTTCTTATATACTTTATTACATTGAGATGATGAGTGATTAACGTTGATTAAGCCACTGAACTTGATTGTGGCTTAAAACGAGTTGTTGTGAGTTCAAGCATTATCATCAGATAATCCATTGTTTTTCATGTAGTTAGGTAGTGTAAATTTGTACAGTCTTTTAGACATGTTTGGACAGATGTTGCTGTACATGTTCCCTTAAATATTTGCTATTACCTGTGTGTAAGGTAGCCTCATATGTTCTATATTGATATGCTTAACGATAGGTGTTGCTTTGGTGGCTGATATTTTCATGTATGTTTAAGTTTATTTTTTAACAAAAACCTAGGGTTTTTCTTTTGCAAAATAATATATCTATATATGAATGAAAAACAGAATTGATTTGTTTCAGCTTTTTAATTTGATAATTTTATTTTTTTCTATGAAATGTCCTGAAAGAATAGTGGCACCGTGCTATTCTCATCCTCTCACAGTATAAAGGAGCGTTTCACCAACTTTTTGCAGCCTTGTGCTAATAAACCTCTACTGTCCTGTACTTGCTTTCTATTTTCATAAACTTTATTCCTTTGCTCCACAAGAGTGGAGGGTAACCGACACATTGGCATCCATAAACGTGAAAGCAATTATTTTTTTCCAAAAAGAGTTGTTTAGTATGTGTTCTTTGAATTGTGTGTATTTGTTTTACGTTTTCATTTTTCACTTAAGCATTTATGAACAATAAAGTGCTGTAATTGTGCTTCTCACACAACTGATGGCAGTGTGTGCCAGTTTCTGTGTTCAAAGTGAGGAACGGAGAGATTTCATACAAATATAATATTATTGGTGATTGTTGATGCACAGCAGTAGCCTAGGTGCCAGACGAACTTAGCCCCGCCCACAACATTTTCGGTCGGGAAGTTCGGTCTGCAGTCGCTCCGTTGGGGAGAAATTATCTCCGAACAGAAGCTGTTCGGACCAATCACATTGTCAGGGCGGGCTTTATACGATGATGGACGGATGATCAACAGTTACGTAATCAACTACGTCATCAAAGAGCGCTTGGGTTGACCTTGTTTTCCACAAACATGCCTGCCGCTGGAGAGCTGAGATGTTTAGATGCTGCCATTGAGTCTGTTTTAGCAGAACCCGATAGCGCATTAATTTTGAAAGAGGAACAGAGAAACGCGATCAAGGCATTTGTAGATCGAAAAGATGTTTTTGCCGTCCTACGGGATTCATATGTCACATACTATGTTGCTCTGATTGGTTGTAGGTCTATCCAATTGAGCGAAGAGGCATTTTTTTTCCTGGTTCGGTTGAAACACGCCCCATAATCACAGACCAATGGAGCGGTCTCAGACTCATATTCTGACTAAAATTATGAGTATGACAACGTCAGGCTAGCACAGCAGTAGTTGGAGAGACGGACTGTCTTTCTCTCTTTTAGATGAGTATTGTAAATCCGCTTTGTCTGCAACTGTTTGCACTTCTCCTTAAACCTTCTTCTTCATGTACGTCATGCTGCAAACTTTAGGAGACCAGAACGAAACTTTCTTCACACGAGCTAAAACATTGTGCTACAGAGTGTCCGTACCTGTTAAGTAGTGCAGAAGTGAATGAGCTGATCCTCCTTTTGGTTTAAAAAGGGGCAATAAATCACTTCTCAGTGGAGGCTGGAGGTTGTATGGTTAATGGTGCATTGATTGCTGTTTGAAATACGAAGCTGCGGAGCTTTTCACCGACCCACAGCAGTCCCAAGATAAATCTGAAAGGTCAACAGATTAATCTCCAAAGCACCAACCAAATGTTAACATATATCTCTATCACAAAACAGTCTGCTCTGTTGAAATGTGTTGCTCTGCTAGAAAAATACAGCAAAGATTTGCTTGCATTGAATTAGCAGTGATGTAGCGAAGGAGGAGTCATTTAAATGTGTAAACCAATGGGCCAACAGGAAAGACCAATTCATTTTTAGTTTATTTATGGCACAAAAATGCAAGAAAATTGTTTTTAAATGATAAATTAGCATGTATGTGGAAATACTGAGCTAAATAAAAAATGAAGATACCAAAGCCAGGACCAAAAGCATCTCGGGCAGCTATAGGGTTTTAGAAAGTGAAGCATACTTTCCCTAACCCTCTCATCCCAGCAAAGGATCTGAACCTTGATTCATCTCATATGAGGTTAAGATTAGTTATGCAGGAGTTGCGTCTGTAAGAAGCCAAAAATAGTTCCAGGAATATCCAACATTGCTTGGTAACAAAAAGAAGATGGCCACCAATCAAGCCTTGTAAAATCAGTGTGGTTTATAAAACCTCATCAGTATCTCTGAATATCTGTGAAATCATTCTAAGAGATTCTTCTCCACATGGAGGCGTTATGAGTTCTGACTTGTGATGGCCATGCTCAAAATACAGCACCTGTGTAGAGCCTTGTTTGAATGCCCTGCTCTGTGGGTGAGCTGCTTAAAAGAAACATGAAACAGAATGTGTGATGTGTTCGGTCTGAGACCTTCAATATGTCCCTTTGTGTTCTGTTTTTATAAACCACGACACATGGAACCTGTCTGTGTGTTACCTGTGATAAGACCTGGAGAAGCCTGGGTTAGAAATAGAGCACTACATTATTAACCCTTTGCTGAGGTGCACCATTGGATGAAAGGTTCGCTCCCAGAGCATGGGGATCAATCACATCTGACTGAGATCCAGTGAGTCACACTGTTTTACCAACCCAGGTTAATTGAATGAGGTCAAACCCGAGGTTAGCGATGTATATATGCACCTATTTCATTAAAATCCCACCCTTCTGCGCCCAGGGACAAGAAATCTAAAATGGAGGGAAATTACCCCAGTGCAATAGAGGGAGAGAGAGAGGGAGAGGCAAGACTCTCCTTGGCTGGCTAGTCAGTGTTGCTATGCTGTTGTGAGGAGGGAGAGAGAGAGAGAGAGAGCGAGAGAGGGAAGGAGTGGTGGGGGAGGCTCAAGGAGAGAGGGAGAGAGAGAGGCCTGGCAGACTGTGGGGGAGGCAGAGGCCTCATCTGCAGTGCTGTGTGTAGAAGGAGCGCCCAACAGCCTTTCAAAGGGGGGAGGAGAGAGGGAGACAAGGAGTGGGGAGGAAAAAGGGAGTCAGAGAGAGACATGGGCGCCAAGGAGGAGAAGCCATGAGAGGAGGCAGGGAGGGGAGAGGGGAGGAAGTGTTTGGGGCAGAGGGAAGAGGAGGGGTGTGAGGAGGGGGAAGAGGAGGAGAGACGGAGAGAGGGAAGAGGAAGAGGTAGGGATAGGGGGGAGGGGAGGTGAAGGCAGTGGTGATGGTGGTGTATAGGCTGGCGCCCCCTGCAGCTGGAGGAGAGGGATGGAGAGGCCCTGGTGTGTGTGTGTGTGAGTGGTGTGTGTGCGTGTGTGCGTGTGTTTGTGTGTGCTGTCAGACACAAAGAGGTACAGGCTGCCGAGACAAAACAGCCCTTGTGCTTAACAGGAGGGAGGATAATTGGTTGAACTGGACTCAGGTCAGTTTTGTGTTTCCCCCAAACTGACCTGCGGCCCACAGAGGTGATGCAGGTGAGAGAGGGGGAGGAAGGACAGTGGAGAGAGAGGATGAGACCGATTGGAAGGGGTGACGTGAGTAAGAGAAAATTAGGGACATGTTAGGGGGAAGAGCAGGTTTTAATGTAATATTGGCCTCTGCGGAGTCGGTGGTGGCGCCCTCTGCAGGACACCGACAGCAGCCTTTGTGAGATTCCTTTCAGCATAATTATGAAAAAACAATTGATGTCAGCAAGTGTGTCAATAAAAGATGCTCGAGATGTTGTGGGTACAGCATTGTATGTCATGCTTCGCGTCCTCAGAAAATCGTATAACGGCTAGGGGTCATCCAGATCAGGGCGCCACACAGAGTGGGACAATAACAGCAGCACAGAGATAGAGGGGGGGGGGGGGGGGGGGTAAAGACAGGCCTTGCAGACTGCGGGGGAGACAAGAGGCCGCTTCTGCAGTGCTGGGGGATGAGTGGGGGAGAGGTGGGGGGCTAAGGGGGGAGACAGCAGAGGGAGAGGGTGGTGGGGGGTGGGCTGGAGAGAGAGGGAGTTAGAGAGAGACGGTTGCAGATCTATCCCCGCTACTAGCGCCTCCTGCAGTCTGAGGGACTACACAGTGGCGCCCACACACACACACACACACACACACAGCGTGCTAATGATTCATGGAAAGGATATGGTGGAATTGAATCATTCAGTAATAAGAGAGAATGTGATGTGAACAGGAAGAGGGGAGGAAGAGAGAGGAAGAACATGGGAGAGTAAATGGTTTGTGATAAAAGATTAAGAATGAGATGTTAAGTTAGACAGGAAGTCATGGAAAAGGTCATGGAAGAAACCTCACGCATTTTAGGAAACCACGAGTGTCGAGATAACCTCCACCTGGAGAGAGTCAGAACAGAGAGGAAGAGTCGGCTTGGATCTATTATTTCCACCCTCTTCAGCTGGTTAGAGAGAGGGAGGGTAGAGCTTTGAAAACCATTAAAAAGTAAGATATTTAATAAGTTCTGTTGTGCAAGAAATCCTGAAGAAGTATAATGAACCTTTACGAAATCTTCAGACCTGTGACTCCAAAAACAACCCATGGCTGCTTATGACAAATATATGGATATCACGGATATTAAAGCTGTTTCCAGACATGCACTGAATTTTGAATAATCTTCATAAATTATCCAGAGGAAATGTATATGAGAAAATGTCCAAGTTAGTTGCTGAGGACTCTCCCCTGCTCCGGAGAAATAAACTGTGCGGTCAATCTCCGGATTTCAAGTCAAGCCCAAAAGGGGGAAAGTGTCAAGTAAGAAATTAACATTGTCTGTGGAATATTCTATCTTTCTTCCTCTGATCATATCGTGGGAACCCCCGGTGTGTCCCAACCCTTAAATCTGGAACCTCAGATCAACACCATTTTACAAAGAAGCAGCCAGTTCCCTTTACTACCCAAGCTGGAAAAAGAAAGACATATTTCTTTGATGCTTCTCGATCCAAACAGTGAAAGAAAACGCAGCAGAAAGTTACAGACAACTCTACAGATATAACTTTCAGCCATCTAGCACTCCGTCCCCTGCACCTTAGATTGTCATGTTAATATGACATTTATTTCTTGTGAGTGTGACAGTGAGTTTCCCACATGCTCTGCACGGTGACAGTGAGGGAGCCGCAGGCTGCCCTTGAAGGTGGAGAGAGGATGTCTGCTGCATCTCAGTGCACGTCTGATGGGAGGAAAATGGGAGAGAGGGAGTCTGCTGGGAGGCCAGATACTTCGTCTGTTCAGAGCTGTTGGAGCAACTGGTGAGTGACAGGGAAGTGATCTGTCATCAGAATTTCTGATAACTGTGAAGGTACACTCATAAAGATTGATAAAAAGCCGCACAAAAAAAATCTGTGATTGTGATCTGTTTGCAGATTCGAGGTCGGCATCTTACCAGAAGGTCGGCGGTTCGATCCCTTTCTTCCCCATTGCACGTGCGGAAGTTTCCTTGGGCAAGATACAATCACCATATCATAACTGACACTGAACTACAGGTGCTGCAGGGGCTGATCTCTGTCATGGCAACAATCTCCATAAAATACTTTCCTCGTTAGTAATTTATTTTCAAAGTTAAGTAAAATTACAAACAGCTGTTAAGTAAATTATTCAAACGTATATAAACCACACATATGAATTCAGTTTCATTTTATTAAAAAAGATGCAACTGCAAATGAACCAGTTAGAATGAACCAAAAGTGTTTAGAACTAGCACTGCACAAGTTTACACTTAATAAGTATTGTAATATAGATATTATATGAGTCTTGAAACCTCATAGGAAGATGTTTTTTGTCAGATGGACGTTTGAACTTGTGTCTTGCAGAAGGAAGATCTCCTTCGTCCCTGTGTGACTCTGCTGCTTGGATCCTTGGAGTTGTTTCCTGTCTAGAAGATCCACACGCCATGCTAAAGAGCCGGACAGACTTTTGTTTTTAGAATGTAGGACAAGATGGTTAATATCTTTTGTACGTTTAAAGGTCTTCTGCACAATTTAAGTTACCAGTAGATGTGATTGTGATCTGTATCTTCAGTTGTGCACCTTAGCGTTTTGGCTTTGTAATTAATGATAAAGGCTGAACTTGAGGGTACGCTGAGGCTGAAGGTAAATCTGACTGGCTACTGGCTTGTATGGCAGTAGTATGACAGCCATGTGGTTGCTCAGTAGATCAGACATCATTACCTCCTAATGCCTTTTTAAACTAAACACTGTCCCATTTGATAACATAGAACAAGATGAGATTTACTGTTTGTATATTCTACCGCACTAATTAATGCTTACTGCCAGTTGATGTTAGGGACATATCTTCAGTTACCTAAATCTTCAAAGCCAAAGAACTGAGCTGTATCCTTTTCGATGAAAAGATAGAAATGTTTTGTTTATGCAGTTTAGAATGATAAAATAGCAAGGACCATGCTTATGTTTATGGATGAAAAGAATACTGCATCACAAAACCGAAACTTGGGGCTAGATGAGACGTTTCTTCAGTTTTATAAACAACACAGTGAGTTATGTTAACAAACTTTAAATACATACAGGAAAGTGACTAAAGCAGCTACAATCTATATTGATATTGATGACATATGGATTACATGGGTATTTGTCAGCAAAAGGTGTTGCTCTTTGTGATGAACTCACAGATCATCACCCTTTCTGAAGTTCCCCTCAGGTTGTTCATGTCATTGTTCCACTTTTACTGTTTTGGTTCACTCTCGTATTATTTCTGCCTGAAACAGGCTGCTGTTTTCTTGGAAAAGGCCAAAAAAAATCCAAACTAACCTGCTGAAAAACAAACAGCTCAAACATGTTTTAGTTCATGTATGTTAAACATTTGCTTTGCTAACTGACTCTACACTTCTGGGTCTATTTGACTACATTTTATTGTATCATGTCTCAGAAAAGCAGGGTCTGTTGTGAATTTAGGGAAGTTAAAGATAATTGAGATAACATTTGTGTGTGTCCGTCGAAGGGCTGATGCCACTTTGTTTTGTGGTCGCATTTATGTAAATGTATTAAAGACGGGTTAGGATTAAGGATTTGAGTGTCATATGACCAACTCAAATGTTTGAGTGAAACTTTTACAACAAGCATCTGCTGATGTGAACCACCCCTCACAAAATGGCGAACCTAATGAAACCAAGGGTCAATTGTCTGGCAAGCACATGCAGCCCGTTGTATGGTGTAAGAAGCTTGCTGCATACCAACGTGAAAACATCCCAACGGTGAAGAGCTCAACATGATCAAGGAGAAAATGAAATCCCATGTTTATCTGACAGGATAATCTGAGAGTGGCTGATGATCAAGTTGGGTAATGCAGCAGAACAATGACTCAAAATATCAAGGTAAATTTACAGAGTAACTTCAAACAATCATTTTTCAGAGTAAGGGATGCTGCGGAATGTCCCCAGGAGAACTGATCACACCAAACTTTCTATAGCCAAATAATTATCACGTAAGAATTCCCATGTAAACGATTGCATTTGCAAAACCCTGGATGCTAAAACAAGACTTGATGAAAACTTCATCCATCCATCCATTATCAATGACACTTCTCTGAGGGTCTTAAGGGGCCAGAGCCAATCCCAGCTGACATTGGGCGAGAGGTGGGATATACAACCTGGACAGGTCTCCAGCAGGGCCGACACACAAAGACAGACGACCACACTCACCTTCACACCTATATGAGCAATTCAAAGTCTCCAAATAATGTAAACTGCATGTCTTTGGACTGGGAGGAAGCTGTTCCTAAAGAAAACCTACACAGACACAGGGAGAACATGCAAACCCAGAACCTTCTTACCGTGAGGAAACATTGCCAGCCACTGTGCCACCCATTGCACATTGATGTTGCAGTAGAACAAAAGATACAATTTGTCCTCGTGCCAAGACGTTTCATTGACTATTGGAAAGAGTTTAGCGGAGTTTAGCGTCACCCAAAGATGTCCGATCCAGACATTGAAAAGTGTAGGAGCCATATTAACCTTTGTTATCTTTCTTTATTAGCCATGCATGTGTGTGTGTGTGTGAGAGTGACACTGTCTGTAGGTGTTTTTACCCCACCTACAGGACGCCTGAACTGAACCTGAGAGGCGAAGGGTGGAGCCAAGAGGAAAGGCTTAAAGAGCCAGCCACAAGAGCATCTGGGCGTGGCTGAGCGAGGCAACACTTTTTTGATCATGTTTTGTGACGTTCAATGTGCTCTACGAGAGACTCTTTAGTTGAATGTATTTAGTTTGTTTCAAGCAATTTGTAAACCATCTTTTTTCTACAATAAATGGCCAAAGGGACCAACCGGACAAACCTCTACTCCTCATCTTTTATACATGCGTCAGGATCAAACCCAACTCAGCCACCAGTAGCAGTAAAATAGAAATTGCTGCTACATTTAGTCAAAAAAGTGCCTTGGATGGATGACCTTGGAAAAAAAAGCAACATTGGATGGATGAATACTGGAACAAAGGAGGTTGAAGTCTGAATTCAGGTGCATGTGCCACTCGGGAGTGGTAGAGGACCAAGATTGAATCCAACTGAATCTGCAGAAATCGGTATGTGTATGAAGAAACTTTAAAGGAATCTTGTTTATTGCCTGAAGAAGAATCATTTTTGTTGAATATTGATTTATATTTTTGAAGAAAAAAGGACTTTGAGTTTGTCAAGTTGAACAAAGAGCTTCAGTTTCCAATATGGCTGACCATGCTGATATTTCTGTTGATTCTGAAAGGCAAAGAGAAATGTTTGAGTTTGAGAAAAAGGAAGCAAAACAAGTTAGAAGGAATAAATTGGCTGCTTTGACTCGCAAAATGAATAGGATGACTGAACTCATGTCTGATCCAGCAAACCTGGAGCAAGTAAAGAAGAACTTGCAGGAATATATATTTATGTTTGAGGAGTTTAATGAATTACACAAAGGATATCAAGAGCTTTTATCAAAGGATGAATGTGTTACAGACACAGGAGAGTGGTATGAACCGAAGAGGATTCATTTTGAGGAGTTTAAGACAAGGGCTGAAGAATGGATTCAATCATGTCCTGTTGTTGCACCTCCAACAGAGAAAGATGATGAAATTAGTCCCAAAGACAGCATCTCTTCAGTTAGTAGGGGATCTAAAAGTTCAATATCAAGTTCAGCTTCAGCTCATCTGGTGGCACAGGCTGAGAGGGCAGCACTTTTAGCCAAGGCTGATGCTATGAAAGAAAGGCATGCTTTAGAAGAAAAAGGAGAAAAAATTAGAAGGCAAGTGGAGACTTTGACTTTTGAAGCTGAATTGTCTGCTACAAATGCCAGGCTTGCAGTGTATGCTGGTGCTGAGGAGCAAGTGGCTTCTACCCCAGCTGATGGCATGAATGTGTACTTCGAGGAAAGGAACCTGGAACTCGACAACATCGACACACTGCAACAAGTGGCTCACACAACCAACATATTTGAGGAAAGGATTGTTCGACCAAAGGATCAAGTGAAACACATACCTTTGTTTCAAGCACGCAGCAGACAAGGTGAACTGGGTGACTATAGAGGACACTGGTTACTCCAGGAAACCCCAGAGGCCGTGGGTCCAGATCAAAGGTCACAGTCTACATTGAATCTACAGGCAGATCGTGCAACTCAAGGAGGTAATGATGTTCTGAAACTTATTAAGGAGAAATCCATTGATCACTCTGACAAAGTTGAGCTCAGTACAGAATACAGACCGCTGGTTGATCTTGTAAACTCCGGGAAAGACATGGCAGGTCCTATGCTGCCTGAACAAGGGCAGTACAGGTCATTACAGGACAATGTAGATCCCATTAGTCTAATTGCGATCTTGAATAGACAAAATGAAATCACGTCTATGCTTCTCAGACAGCAGCAATTATCTACATTGCCACCTAAAAGTGTTACTGTCTTTGATGGAGATATCTTAGAGTTTAGGTCATTTATGAACTCTTTTGAACATAACATTGAGAGGAAAACAGACAATGGACAAGACAGATTGTTTTACCTTGAACAATATACAAAGGGCCAAGCTAGGGACCTAGTAAAGAGCTGTCAGCACATGGATGGAGATCACATCTTAGAGTTATCTCAGAGCCAAACGCTTGTTACAGGAACATTTTGGCAATGAGTTTAAAATTTCCACCGCTTACATTAAGAAAGCTCTTAATTGGCCTATCCTGAAGCCTGAAGACCCAAAGGCATTGAATGACTATGCTCTGTTTCTGAAAGGATGCTGTAATGCCATGACAAAACTGGATTACATGAGTGAACTGAATGTTGCATCTACCTTGAAAGCCTTAGTCATGAAATTACCCTACAAGTTTCGGGATAAGTGGAGGACTAAAGCTCAGGAGAAACTGGATGGCAACAGCAGGATAACATTTGCAGATCTTGTACAGTTCATTGAGAAACAGGCAAAGATATGTTCCAACCCAGTATTTGGAGAAATCCAAGATTCAGTTGCTAGTAGGAGTAAAAGGCCAGAGGAAAGCAAGCCCATGTTTAGGCCCAAGGTTAATTATGCAGCTAATGTGGCGGCAGTAACCACTCCAGTGACTTCAAAAATGGACAGTGATGTCAAATCCCTATGCCTCTGCTGTGATGGTGCTCACAGTCTGGAGCAATGCTCTGACTTCAAGAAGAAAACGCACAGGGAAAAGTTGAATCTTTTAAAGGAAAAGGCACTCTGTTTTGGATGCTTGCGTATAGGACACAGAAGCAAAGACTGTCATGCGCGTCTGTCATGCAACATCTGCAACCGAAGCCATCCCAGTGTGCTTCACATCAACTTTCAGGTCAAAGGTGAGACCTCAAAGTTAGCAGAGTCACCAAAGAATATCAAAGAGGTGAAGTCCAATGTTTGTCGGCATAATGGGGCCGGGAACTCTAAATGTGCACTTTCAATCTTACCTGTTCAAGTGAAGTCTGTGAAAGGCAACAGAATCATTCAAACTTATGCTTTTCTCGATCCAGGCAGTTCAGCAACATTCTGCACGGAGAGGCTGCCGCAGAAATTGAGTCTGGAAGGGAAACCAACAACTGTTTTGCTAAAAACAATGGCACAAGAACGGCCTGTCAAGAGTTTGTCGGTGTCAGGTCTAGAAGTGTGCGAACTGAAAAGTAACAATTTCTTTCCTTTACCTGAGGTCTTCACTCAAAGGTCTATGCCAGTGACAAAGGACGACATCCCAACAAAGGCGGATTTAAGGAAATGGCCTTATATCAGTGAAGTTCAATTACTACAAATAGACTCTGACATTGATTTACTAATTGGCATGAATGCAGCAAATTTGATGGAACCCTGGCAGGTGATCAACTCACAAGAAGATGGGCCCTATGCTGTAAAAACCCTACTAGGATGGGTAGTCAATGGTCCATTGGGAGGATGCAGTAAAGGTGTGGACAAGACCACAGTGACTGTTAATAGGATCTCCCTGGTTAACCTGCAAGAACTTCTGGTGAGTCAATACAACACTGATTTCATTGAGAGAGCATATGATGAAAAGAGTGAAATGTCAGTAGATGACAAGAAGTTCTTGAACATTGCCAATGAATCTGTTAAAGTGATAGAGGGTCACTACTGCATTAACTTACCTTTTAAAGCTGATAAAGTTACGATGCCTAACAACCGTGTGATTGCAGAACAACGCCTTTTGAATCTGAAAAGGAAGTTCAAAAGAGATCTGAATTATCAAAAGGAGTACAGAGAGTTCCTGAGTGATGTCATTCATAAGGGCTATGCTGAAATGGTTCCCCCAGCACAGGTGAACAGAACTGATGGGAAAGTTTGGTATATCCCTCATCATGGGGTATATCACCCAAAGAAGAAGACCATCAGAGTAGTGTTCGATTGCAGTGCAACATTTCAGGGGACATCCCTCAACTCTGAACTACTCCAAGGCCCAAATCTGACAAGCACACTGATAGGAGTGCTCACACGTTTCCGAAAAGAGCCAGTAGCACTGATGGCAGACATACAGGCCATGTTCCATCAGGTCAAGGTCACAGAAGGTGATACAGACTTCTTGCGCTTCTTTTGGTGGCCACATGGAAATGTGGATGATGCTCCTGCAGAATTCCGAATGACTGTTCATTTATTTGGAGCGGTCTCTTCACCCAGCATTGCAAACTTTGCACTCAGAAAGACTGCAGAGGACAATGCAGGCAACTTCCCTCCTGAGGTAACAAAGACAATATTGCAGAACTTTTATGTGGATGATTGTTTAAAATCTGTGTCCACAGAAAAGGAAGCAGTAGAGCTGATCTCAAACCTCACCACAGTCTGTCACCGAGGAGGATTTCATTTATCAAAGTGGATAAGTAACAGCAGAGCTGTCCTTGCTACTGTTCCACCAGAGGACAGAGCCAAAGAGGTAAAGAAATTGGACTTGAACAAAGATCAATTGCCCATGGAGAGAGCCTTAGGACTTCAATGGTGCGTGCAAGGTGACTCCTTTAAGTTCAACAGCACAATCAGTGAACGTGCACTTACCAGAAGGGGCATCCTATCCATGGTAAGCTCAATATACGACCCCTTAGGCTTTCTGTGTCCACTTACTTTGCCAGCTAAACTGTTGTTGCAGGAACTTTGCAGACAGAACTTTGGATGGGACGTGACCATTCCCCACACTCTATCGGAGCAGTGGACAAATTGGAACAGCAGTCTGTCAATGCTTGAAGGCTTTGAGGTACCACGCTGTTTCAAGCCAAGTCATTTTGGTGAGTCAGTGCACAGCCAGATCCACCATTTCTCTGATGCCAGTGAGCTAGGCTATGGAACAGCCAGCTATCTCAGAATGACTAACGCAAAGGGAAAAGTCCATGTAGCATTCTTGATGGGCAAAGCGAGAGTAGCTCCATTAAAAAGGCAGACCATCCCGAGGCTGGAGCTAGCCGCAGCAGCTTTGTCAGTCAAAGTGGACGGAATGCTCAAAGCAGAACTACCATCAACAAGAGCTAAGTCAGTGTTTTGGTCTGACAGTACAGCTGTGTTAAAATACATCTCAAATGACCACACTCGCTTCCACACCTATGTGGCGAATAGGACATCTAGGATTAGGGAAGCCACACAAGTGTCTCAGTGGAGACATATTAACACAAAGCGAAACCCTGCTGACGACTGCTCTAGAGGTGTGAGTGCAGAGAGGTTCATGAGGAATCAAAGATGGATCTGTGGACCAGAGTTCCTCTGGTCATCAGAAGAGGATTGGCCAAATGAACCAATAGACAGGAGTCAGCTTTGTATGGATGACCCAGAGGTCAGAAAATCTGTAACAGTTAATTCTATCATGCAGACATGTGAGGAAAGGCCCACAGAGAAGTTACTCAATTACTTTTCAGATTGGCTGAAGTTGAGAGTAGCTATTGCATTGATAATGAAAGTGAAGAATGCATTGAGGAACTTGGTGCAGAAAAGAAAGGACTCAAAGAAAGACTGTCAGTATCAAAAGGCAACCAGAATAAACACAAGGTCAGTTAAGAGTGACATGAAAGAATCAATAACAGCTGAAGATCTAAAAAGAGCAGAAAATACAATACTTACCTATGTGCAGAGACAAAGTTTCCCACAGGAAATCAGCATGCTGCAAGAGGGAGCATCCTGTGTGAGAAAAGGCAGCAGCATCTACAGACTGGATCCGGTGCTGGATGGTGGCATCCTCAGAGTGGGTGGGCGTCTAAGGAGATCAGCAATGCCAGGGGAAAGGAAACACCCTGCCATTCTGGCCAAAGACCACCACGTGTCCACTCTGATCCTGCGCCACATCCATGCTCAAACTGGACATGGCGGAAGGAACCATATGCTATCCCAGGTACGAAAAACATACTGGATTGTAAAGGCAAACACTGCTGCACGAAAGGTTCTCTCTCACTGTGTGACTTGCAGAAAGAACAGAGGAAAACCTGGTGAACAAAAGATGGCTGATCTGCCAGGTGAAAGACTTGTCACAGACTTGCCACCATTTACGAATGTTGGTCTTGACTACTTCGGCCCTTTTGAGGTGAGAAGGGGCAGGAGCATGCTGAAAAGGTATGGCGTCATCTTTACCTGCATGACCAGCCGAGCAGTACATCTGGAGGTGGCCTGTTCTTTAACCACAGACTCTTGCATCAATGCCATCAGACGTTTTTTGTGTCGAAGAGGCACAGCACAACACATGAGATCAGATCATGGCACTAACCTTGTAGGTGCAGAGAGAGAGCTGAGAGAAGCACTTCAAGCCATGGAACACAGAAAGATCCAACAAACTCTAAGGAAGGACGGAGTTCAGTGGAGCTTCAATCCCCCCACTGCCTCTCACCATGGTGGGTTCTGGGAACGCCTCATCCGAATGATAAGGCATGTCTTATGTTCAGTATTGAAGCAGCAAACTTTAGATGATGAAGGCTTAACCACTGTTTTCTGTGAAGTAGAGGCAATTCCTAACAGCCGGCCTATAACAAAGGTATCTGATGACCCACAAGATTTAGAAGCCCTAACTCCCAATCACATACTTCTGTACAGAACTAACCCACTTCTGCCCCCTGGAGTCTTTTCAAGTTCTGACCTTTACCACAGAAGACGCTGGAGACAGGTCCAGTATATAGCTGAGCTATTCTGGAAGAGATGGCTGCTAGAATACCTCCCCCTCCTCCAGGAAAGACAAAAGTGGTCAAGAACCAGAAGAAACTTCGTCCCAGGCGACATTGTACTAATAGCAGATAACAACGCTCCTCGCAGCTACTGGCTACTGGGAAGAGTCTTAGAGGCCAAGCCTGATGCCAGAGGCCATGTCCGCGTGGTGAAGCTGCAAACAAAGACGAGTGTACTGGAGAGGCCAGTGTCCAGAATCTGTTTACTGCTCGAGGGTGATGACAGTTCCTGTAAGGAAAATCCTGAACACCAAAAGAGTTCAAGATAAGTTCATTTATTCACTTTGAGTTCATATTTTGAGATTATGTTTAAGATTGCCAAATGATTGAAAATAAGTAAACTGCAAGTAGAAATGGCTCATTTGTAATTTAAATAATTGTCTTTGCCTCTACAAACACAATTATGGGCCGGTATGTAGGAGCCATATTAACCTTTGTTATCTTTCTTTATTAGCCATGCATGTGTGTGTGTGTGTGTGTGTGTGTGTGTGTGTGTGTGTGTGTGTGTGTGTGTGTGTGTGTGTGTGTGTGTGTGTGTGTGTGTGTGTGTGTGTGTGTGTGTGTGTGTGTGTGTGTGTGTGTGTGTGTGTGTGTGTGTGTGTGTGTGTGTGTGTGTGTGTGTGTGTGTGTGTGTGTGTGTGTGTGTGTGTGTGTGTGTGTGTGTGTGTGTGTGTGTGTGTGTGTGTGTGTGTGTGTGTGTGTGTGTGAGAGTGACACTGTCTGTGGGTGTTTTTACCCCACCTACAGGACGCCTGAACTGAACCTGAGAGGTGAAGGGTGGAGCCAAGAGGAAAGGCTTAAAGAGCCAGCCACAAGAGCATCTGGGCGTGGCTGAGCGAGGCAACACTTTTTTGACCATGTTTTGTGACGTTCAATGTGCTCTACGAGAGACTCTTTAGTTGAATGTATTTAGTTTGTTTCAAGCAATTTGTAAACCATCTTTTTTCTACAATAAATGGCCAAAGGGACCAACCGGACAAACCTCTACTCATCTTTTATACATGCGTCAGGATCAAACCCAACTCAGCCACCAGTAGCAGTAAAATAGAAATTGCTGCTACAAAAGTTTTTAAATGATTGTATTTTCTACTCTTTACACTACAACCAATGTTCGATGGGCACTTCTTCCACACCAACTGTTCCCACAGCTGCTCAATAGGATAGAGATTCAGTGACTAGCCGTTCCATAAAAGACACAACACCAGTTGACGGCTTCTTGTCTAAATAGCTCATGCATAGTTTGGAGCTGTGCTTTGGGTCATTGCCCTGTTGTCAGAGCAAACTGGCTCCAATCCATCAGCCTCCACAGGAGATGCTGTGGCGTTCTGCTTCAGGAACCCTTTTATTCTGTAAAAATCTCCATTTTACTTCACAGATTTGGGCAAGCACTCCCCAAGCATCTTTTTATTTGTTCCCTGTCTCACAAATGTCTCAATAATATCCATATCCCTTTTTCCTAAATGTTCCTCTGGCCACTGTGTTCTGTTTCCCCTCTTAATCTTTTCCTTTCCAGTCTCGGGTATGATTTCAACTCTCCCCAGAGGCCCAGTATCATGGAGTCACCTCTTCAGTGTTTGCCATGTGATGAAGCTGCCAGCTGATCTCTCGACTGTTTCTGAATCTAGAGACTTAGCATGTCGTCATTCTCAGTTGTGCAGTGGCGTCTCAATCTTCTCTTGAAGGTAGTAGAGAACATCATGGTATCACATCTGAAGTTAGAACCAGAACAATATGTAGGCTATAGCCAAACCCATAATCTCTAACATACATGGGAGAAAGAGACTACTTTAATAAATAAAATGATCAGCAATTGAAACACAGGGTGATGGTTGCTGAAAATAGCCCTTGTACGCCTTCGTAGAAATGCCATGAAAAATCATTGATCATTGTTATTTTTATCCCAATTATTATTCGCAACATGATCAATTCAATGTTATTTCAATTGAAAACAAATGTGTTTTTCTTTCACAACCGATGAACATAAGCGCTTGTATAAAACTGCAACTTCCAATGGCCTGAATGACAAATGCAATCTAGTCGACTTTCTGTAAAACATGTTGTTGCTTTTGGAACAGGGTAGGTCCTGTCATATCCCATCTTTATAATTTGGTTGAGCTTTACTCATTAAATAAACAAATGAAACTGAGATTTTTCCACAGAAGACATTTTAACGCAGGCAGAAATCCACAAGTGTAAATATTAACATGAATTATGTCTGAATTCCATTTAGCTGCTTCAGTTTCAGGGTCCTATTGTTCATGCTGACTCACTGACACTGTCATAGATCCTTGGGACATTTAAACAGAACAGAGACATTGTTGATAATATTAACACCTTAGCTTTTTCTGTTATGGCAAATTAAACATGTATTTTCTTATAAATACCTAATATGTAATAAAGCCGCAGAAGGACAATCCAAATATCTTATTACAATAAGCCTAAATTTATGTTTTGGTGTTTTAAGGTGGCAGCGTTATATTTTTTAAAAGGTGAATAATTATTATTAAGCATTTAGGCATTATGTGTTATTTATATTCACAAATGCAAATCCTGTAAATTCCACTGCCTCACATGATTTTTTACTAGCATCATTTTACCAACTAGTCGGTCACCTACTTTTGACTGACCGGGATAAAACAAATTAATTTGCCAGTACGAAATAAAAACACTCATCTAAGGTGATGTTTTCTCTAAGGACAAGTGAACATGGATGCACTGGTTTACATTGACACTGACTCCCGGCACTTTCTATCACAACATAGTAGAAGGAGAGTACGACCAACCTCGCAGTGCACACATATTAAATTGTGAGTGCATGCTGACCCTGCAGCCAGTGGGCATTTATAGCTTTGGCCAGAAGATGTCGCTATACAATAAGAAACATGGTTCAGTCAACTATAAATATTTTATTTTTATTACCTTCATAAATTGTGTATGTGGAGCTATATCTGACATTGCAACGATTCCTTTTATATACTTGGAGTATGCTACACACTGTAACTCAAGAAAACATGCAAATAATACCACACATTGTATAAATAATGAGACACATGCACATCCGGTTACAAGTTGAGATTTATGCTCACTATTAGGATATTTTATCTTGTATGAACAATGCTGAAGTTGACTTAATTCTAAAGGCCTGTGTATCCCAAACTTTTTTGGCTGAGAACATAGAACTGTAGCACATGATTAATGTATATTCATATTGATATTTTTTTTAATTTACAGACAAAATTATTACAGGTGATTATTGTAAAGTTTCACATCTTTTAAAAACCATTACCTGGTACAAAGAGCATTTTAGCCATATCTTTTATTTCATAATGTAAAATGATTTCAGGTACTCTGGTAAATTTGGATTCTTAAATGTTTTGTGGAAATGGAACTGGCATATTGTTCCTCTTTTTTCATATTTTCCCCTTTAAGAAACATCCTGAACAAACGCTAGTATAACGTTCTAACTCCACAGTTGACTGATGGACATTTGATGTGAGAATTATTTGTGATTTGCACAGTATGTGTATTTGGGGTTTGACTCTTTGTATGTTTCATATTATCCAGTTTGTTTTGCCTTGAGTTTTTAGGAGAGGGCTTTATTTGAGCTCTTTGCTTGCTGTGTGTTTTTATGTGGGCATCATTGCATCTGTTTTAACTCTGAAACCCATAAATATATGAATTTAATAATTTTCATCATGCTATAATGATTTCACTGACTTGTTTCTTGTGTTCTTTTTTGTATTGCTTATAGTGGGACTGTTACCAAATCATGGCAAATTGTTCAGGACTTTAATAGGGTGCTAGTTGAATTATTAAGGGTATAGGGTCGGTATATATTTTTTTTTCACCTCCATTTCTTTTTGTAAACTTATTGCTTTTTTTAGAATTTTTTTTTGTGGACTTAAATAACTTGAACTGAAGTGGAAGGACTGTAAGGTAAAGGGCTCTTATTTTGAAGTGACGGGTGTGGGAAAAGACAGTGGCTGCGACTTTTATTTTGAAATGTGGTGTCGCCAGCTCTCCAGGCACACACACACACACACACACACACACTTAGAGGTAGAGTTAGAGGTGAACTACACGCACACACACAGTGTACAGCAGTTGCGCTGGAGCGGCTGTGACATCAGTCGGCATGAGAGGAGCTACGTTTCCGGGCTGATCGGTGCTGTCGCGCTCACAGACCGGACGTGAAGCCCCGGGACGCCGCGGAGACTCGGGACAGAAACAGCCGCTCTGACACGCTCGGTGCTCGGACACTCAGCAGCAGCAGTAGCGGCGGCGGCGGCGGCCGGAGGACACGGAGGACACGGAGGACACGAAGGACCGGGAGGACCGGGGCGAGTGTGTGCGGCGAGGCGGCGGGACCCGCTGCTAGCGAAACATGAACAAGACCCAGCGAGTGCCGAGCAGCCGGTCACTCAGCGCCGTGGAGGTGAAGAGCAAGGTGCGTGCGGACTCCTCTTCATCACTATACACCTCCTCTCTCCGCTGGCTCCGGCTCCTCGGGCTACATTAGCTGCTAAGTGGCTTGATGGCGAGTTGTGATGTCGCACAAATGAGCGACGTGCGAGCTGGAGCTTAACGAGCCTGCTCCTGTCCCCCCGGTCCAGCTCCTGGGTGTTCGCCATGTTTAGAACTTTGAAGCCGACCGTGTGGTAGTTCTGGTTTCAGGTGGAAGTGAGAAGTTTAAGCTAGCTAGGAAGTTTGAAGGGGGAGGTTATTGTCAGCTGACGCCACAGTGAGCCCGTGTCACCTGTCACAGCCCCCTCCTCCCTGCTGTTTACCTCACTGATGCAGTGCCCCAGCCAAACCCGGCTGTTCTAAACCCTGCTGTTCTAAACCCTGCTGTTCTAAACCCTAGACTCGCCTGTTCTAAACCCGTCTGTTCTAAACCTGCCTGTCCTAGACCTGCCATTTCTAAACCCGCCTGTTCTAAACCCGTCTGTTCTAAACCCGTCTGTTCTAAACCCGTCTGTTCTAAACCCGTCAGTTCTAAACCCGTCTGTTCTAAACCCGTCTTTTCTAAACCCGTCTGTTCTAAACCCGTTTGTTCTAAACCCGTCTGTCCTAAACCCGTCTGTCCTTAACCTGTCTGTCCTTAACCTGTCTGTCCTTAACCTGTCTGTCCTAAACCTGTCTGTCCTAAACCTGCCTGTCCTAGACCTGTCTGTCCTAAACCTGTCTGTCCTAAACCTGTCTGTCCTAAACCTGTCTGTCCTAAACCTGTCTGTCCTTAACCTGTCTGTCCTAAACCTGTCTGTCCTTAACCTGTCTGTCCTAAACCTGCCTGTTCTAAACATGACTGTCCTAAACCCGTCTGTTCTAAACCCTAAACCCTCCTGTTCTAAACCCTAGACCGGCCTGTTCTAAACCCGAAACCTAT
The DNA here is from genome assembly GCF_963576545.1 of Limanda limanda. NCBI lineage: Eukaryota > Metazoa > Chordata > Actinopteri > Pleuronectiformes > Pleuronectidae > Limanda > Limanda limanda. The sequence goes on from NC_083642.1 coordinate 25,701,722, forward strand.
ATGTTCTAAACTTCCTGTTCTGAACCTGCCTCTTCCAAACCCGCCTGTTCTAAACCCTAAACCCGCCTGTTCTATACCCACCTGTTCTAAACGTCCTGTTCTAGACCCGCCAGTTCTAAACCCTAGACCTGCCTGTACTAAACCCACCTGTACTAAACCCTAAAATTGCCGGTTCCAAACGTCCTGTTCTAAACCTGTCCGTTCTAAACCCGACTGTTCTAAACCTGCCTGTTCTAAACCCATCTGTTCTAAACCCGTCTGTTCTAATCCCCCTCTTTCTAAATCTTTTACTTGTGTTCACATGTGTTATTGATATATAGGCTAATTTTGGCTGATTTACTTCATGAAGTTATTTTTTCATACCTAACATGTCGGCTATTTCCGGGCTCTGCTAAGCAATCGACACAATCTTCAGACCCAAGTTCACAGCTATTCAAACAGGTTCTGTGAACATTGTGCATTTACTTGAAATAAAAATGTCCTAAGAGGAAGTGGTTCTATGACCGTTGTTGCCATGACGGCACCTGTGACTCCTGGTGAAATGAAAATCAGCTAATAATCAAAACGATCCGGCTGCGATGTTGTCCTTGTAGTTTATCCGAGGACTGAGAAGAAGACACGTTCAACTTGGTCCACAGACTAAACGCACACTGCCCTTTGCCCCCCCCCTGACTGCAACAGGTCACCTATCAAATTTTTTTTTTATTATCTAACGTATTCAAATTTTACCAAATTTGCTACTGGGCTATTACTAATACAGTCATTTGTATGTATTACTATGTAAATAATACTCAGTCTAAGTTTGAATTAGGTCCTTGTCACAGCAGAACCCAGTGGGAAGGTTTCTCCATGAGGCGTTCATGTCAAATGAGCCTGTTGTCAGCGACCTTCTGTGCAGGTGCCGTACGGCTCCCTCCGCCACAGGCAGCCGGCCTCCTGCCTGCTGCGTGATGACACTCATGCTGAGGAGCAGGGCCCCTCAAGGCGCTGTTTGCTGCTACAAACTAGTATTTAGAGCTAGTTGTAGGTGTTGACACAAACTTTGGCCTATTTGTTTGCCCCCCCCCCCCCAGCACCACCACTTTACACCAAATAACGTTTTACTTTGCTCAGCTCCAGTCCCAGGTTTTTTTTTTAATGGTTTTGTCTTCCCATGCCTCAGACACAGGCCAGTGACCTGTTCGGCTTCCTAACCTATAATTAATATAATGTCTGCTCTGCCTTAATGGATGCAATGACCAGTGTCCACATTTGGCAGTGAATATGTATCATCTTTTGTCAGCGCTGGGCAACAGTAACCACAACACCACCAATGGGACAGTGTGCCAGCGATCAGGCATCCTGAGCAGCCATTGATCCAGTCTGATCACTACTGAATGATATGTAACTCCAAAGCCAGCAATGTGTGTTTGTAGTTACACAAGTCTTTCATGCAACAACGTGCATACCAAACATTCTGACAGGCAGCATTCTACAGTCTTGAACATGCTACATCCACAAGCATAGAAAGACAAATGTCACAAAGTCCACATGAATAATTGATCACATGTGGCATGTCAGAGCTGTCCACGTGGAAGACAGACTCTTACAAGGCTGCCAGTGCAGCGCAGTGTGTGCACCTCAGTCACAGCCTCAAATCTCTGATTCTTTAAAGAGATGCTCCTTAATATTGCATGTATGCCTTTAACTAGAACTAACACACTTTTTTTCTGGTTCTTAAATTAGACTACTTCTCTGTCTTTTTCATACTCGCATGTGCTTTTGTTTGCACACTTGTCCTCATGTGGATATCCTTTTGTTCCCTCACAGTTTGGTGCAGAGTTTCGTCGGTTCTCTCTGGATCGGTCCAAGCCGGGCCGATTTGACGAGTTCTATGGCCTCCTGCAGCACGTACACCGCATCCCCAATGTGGACTTGTTGGTGGGCTACGCTGATGTGCAAGGCGACCTGCTGCCCATCAACAACGATGACAACTACCACAAGGCCATCTCCACTGCCAGCCCTCTGCTCAGGCTGTTCCTGCAGAGGAAAGGTAAGCACAGAGGAAGTGCATGAACAAAGAGGCCTAGTTTCCACTAACTGTCAGGTGGAATCTGCTTTTCTATGAAAATACAAACAAAAGTATTGTGTTGGCTTTGAAAATGCAGTTTAGAAAGACGGGATAGGTCTTTAAATAGAAAGTACATTTTATTCTAGATTAGTGTTATAGATAAAAGTATTGTAGGATCATGTTTCCTTTTCATTTGTAAGTATATTTCCTGACTATTTTGTCCACATTGAGGTGTCATTGCAAACAAATGACTAAAGCCCTTTGGTGTTGCACTTAGGTCCCACATAGCTTAAAGGGACTCTTACCTTTGTTGCATTTTTACACTTTTTTTGGATAAGGTTAAATTGGTATTAATAAGGTAATGACACTCTAAAATGCAAGACAGACCCACCAGGAGTAAAAACAAACAATTATTTCACTCTCATAATATTTAGTGAAAACTTCAACCAATAAAATTCTTCGGACCGAAGGACCTTATTGGCCGACAGACCTGTGTGTTTGCTGCATGGACATGCAGGTTTTCCGTCTGCTTCTTGTGGCGCATTCGGGCCCGCGTCATCAAGAAAAATATATATGTGAATGTAAATGTATATAACTTACCGGTGCTTCTGAATCCGAATCCATTGCTTTGGTAAACAAAAACTCACGTGCGTGCGCGGAGGCAGTAGGTTGTAAGTCTGCTTGTAAATAAAGTTTCTTCAAAAAAACACCGCGGATGGGAACGAGGGGGTGGGGCATTGGAGGAAGGCGGGATGATTTGAATGTGCTGTAATTCTCAAATGCAACAAAGGTAAGAGTCCCTTTAAGGTCAGCAACCTTGCAGAGAAAATTTTACTGCAAGGGCAGGACGAAAAAAGATCAGTAATATAAAGAGCAAGAGAGATAAATTAATGCTTTGCTGTTTCTTGGAATATTTTCCATTCTCTGAACACTATTCATAAAATTCCCCTGGGGGCACTCAACCAGATAAGATGTCCTGTAGTTTAGAATGGCATCACTGGGGAGGTGTGTTTTTTACTGTTTGCCTGCTGACTGATAGTTCTAAAAAAAACAAGGGTTTAAAGTTCATTACATACACTTTCGATACAATACTCTCATTGTCTCTCACTTCCTCGCTGACTTATATTACTGCACTGATGGTCCTGCTGTTGTAGCACATGGTGTCACTCATCTCTTTTAGGGGTAGAAAAATACTTTTGTTTCTGTAATTAATGCTCATAACTGAACTTAACTTGTCATTGTTTGCACATTTTTAGGGATTGCATGAACCTGTTTTGTCAGAGTGCAACTGTAATATTGTAACTGCTCTTTTTGATTTAAACTTCATCCTAATTCATGAGTTTCTGAGTGTGACCTGTTGAATGCAGGGAGGACCCTAAGGTCGGCTGGCCGGGGCAGGGCGGGCTGCACAGTGTTGTGTGTAAGCCCCCTCCCTGTGCCATATGACCCTATAGAAGCTAAGCCACGTTGTCATGAGGAGATTAGTGGGGTCACTGTGTAGTTGCATGGGACCGTGTTTCAATTACATGCCCCAGACACTAGCCCCCATGCTGGGCTCACTGCTGCTCACACACACACACACACACACACACACACAAATAACACGAAAACACATGTCATGCAGGCAAGCAGGCATCCCACATTAGTCATGCACTCACAAGTGCACCGCCTTCTAGAAAAGATAGATCAAATCCAGGAGTCGCACACAAACACTAATGCAGCCACAACCCCCCCGCGGACCTATTTCCCTCAGACCCTGGTTTCCCTCCTGATTTTGCCAACCCCCCTTTAAGCACCATTTGGTCCGAGCTTAAAAGGCCCTGCACTGTGCAGAGGCAGCAAATTGGCAGCTTATAGATCATTTATTATATATCTGCAGTTATTATCTTGTGATGGCTCTGTTGTGTATTGAGTTAATGGCTTCTTTATGTTGGGGTCAAGTGAGCTGTGTCAGGCCAAGGGCCCACTCAGAACATTTGTAACACTGAGAGCACCAAGAGTTGTTTATCTGAATAGTATTTCACATCCTTAAATTCTGCTTCCTCTGGAATACGATGTGAGACTGACAGAAAAACGAATGATTTTGAGGTGGTGCAATAGTGCTATCTTCACAGATGACTCCCCACCAAGAGTTGATGGTGTTTAATCAGGCAAGACAACAGCAAACTTGTTTTGTTACCAGCAGCATAAGAGGAAGGTGATATGGACGCCACTGTGGGACGGCCACACTAACCTGTGCAACCCTACCACACTTTTTAGCTGCTGACTGCTTAGTGATTCCACCTAACCAGTTTGTGTTTAGTTCAACACAGTGATTCAGTTTTACAGTCACAAACTGGATTATTATAATCTCATTGCACAGATATCTGGGAAATGTGTTTGGAGGTAATAAAACCAAAGCAGCTCTAGTCTCACTGATAACAAAAATGTTTCTTTGAGAGAGCCTCTGTTGACATGAGCTGCTTTCAGACCTGCCCTGAATTCAGGATAATCTGCTGAAATTATCCGGAGGGGCTGTAAATGAGAACGTATATGTCTCAGTCTGTTGCTGCAGACATTATCTGTGAGATTATCAATAGGAGATTATCCGGAGGATTCCCTACGAACATGGGGGTGTTGATAAAGTTTCTAACACGCAAAGGATGCAAAATAAGAAAAGAATACAAATATCTCAGGATGAAAAAGAGATGCCGTACATGTAGAGGACAACTACAAAGATCCCAACTCGGAAAGACAACATGGTCCAAGGGCTTTTGTTGATAAGGCCTGATGCCTTTGTCTCTGTGTTTGCAAAACATGTGATCTCCACAGTGGAATTGACATGTTACATCCTGGTGCACCACCTCTCACCTGAACACTGAGAATTTTCTGTAAAATGCACCTGACCCGAGAATCTCCCGCTGCCTCCTTTACATAATTAAATGCAAATTCTGGACCAAGTCCACATCCCGTGTGAACAGTTAGTGTCTGAAAACAGCTATGATGACAGTTCAGTGCGCGTCATGTTATGTTATTTGTCTGGAAGACTATCCCAGGCTGTGTGTTTCTTAAGATAGGTGCTCTGTGGGTTTTGTACATTCATTGGTGAGCAGGTGGTATGGTGGATGGACAGAGGGATGGATATGCGGCTGTGAGTGTCTGTTGGTGTATTGTTGTGGTCTGGGTCTTGAATAATGCCCACATTGTTGTTGTTTCTGCATCATTGCTACATTTCTGATCAGCCATTAGTGTCCCATTGTTCACTGCAGAAAAAGGGCCTAAGTGTTTGTGCTTGTGTGGACTCTGTCACTGCCAATCACTTCTAAACTTGCTATAGCACACACCGCTACAACTCAACTATAAGCCCTGCCCTCCGTGCGTGAACAATGTGTCGATGGCTATTGAGCTGGCAGTGAGGTGTCCACTGTTTACTGGTTGTCATGGCAGCTCTGAAGAGGCCTGTTCATAGGTGGATTAACAGTGTTGGAGTCTCTTTAAGGCTGATGAGAGCTGCAAAGCATGCTGGGAGCAGGGCTGCTAGCATTCAGACTTGAAAACACAAGTGGTCTGTCTGAGCTGTCCTGCTACAGATTTATTTGTCATTTCAGTGTGTTGATATTCAGCTGATTGAATAGTATAGTAGTATTTGTGTCAGACTAACTACACAAACTGTTAGTTCATAAATACAATGATAATCAATAAACCTTAATTCATACCTAGTCCAGGCAGCACATTATCATTCCCTGATCGCTGTTCAGAGCCATTTCCTGGTTCACACTGTTTTTGCTACGCTTAGTGTAAATGGAGAACATGGTGTTTATTAGTCAGCTGCCGAAGACATAACTGTAGTGTTGTTTTGTCAATGACTGCTGTTTAAATTCCTGACAAATGCAGCTGTTTCACATCTGGCCTTTCACTTATCAGCTAGTCGGCCGTCCTAACATCTTGTCTTCCACATTGCTTTCGTTTGGAGTATTGTGACAATAACATACTTTGCTTTTAAGTACATTATAAATGAAAAAATTGATCTTCAAAACACCATTGCAGTGGGTTAAAAACTTTAAAAAATATATTTAATAATCCAGTAATTTATTAAAGGTATATTTAGACTAAAGCCGAGTAAATATTGGCTTTTTAAAGCCACTTCTAATATCAATATTGACATATATAAAAAAAACGACACTATATAATGGTGAATCTGCTTCCGGAAAACCTCGGACACAGTTTGATATACCTGTACTGCATTTTCTTCTAAGTAGTTGGCTGATTTGTAGCCATACCCATAGTTATTTATTAATAATCATCTAATGTTAAGATAATCCCTGTTGCTTATGTAAAGTAAGCCTTAAACTAATACATATTTTGTATTAGATATATTCTCTCAGGGTTTTAAATGAGAGATTTGTTGACTGAAGGTTGGTAAAAGGTTCAGGTCTGAGGATGCTTTTTTTATTAGAGGTCTACAATTCAATCAAAATAAGGGTTGGTAACTGGTTTCTGAAACAGTTTTTTTTCCAAATCCCCTTTGTTTCTTGATAGCCAACAATATACGCACAAGATCCGTGTCTGTGGCCCTCGCAGGAAAGGAATAAACGCAACCAATCATTCAATTTGGTCCAAAAATGAAACGGTTGGTCACAGAAGTAGAGATGATAAGCGTTGCGAGCAAGACACAGAAAAGTTGGCTTCTAGCAGTTTTTGGGTTGTATCATGAGCATTTAGTAGCCTGGATTACCAACCCTAGATTTAATTATCTTTGGATCTCAGGATACAGAAATGACCCTTCTCAACATTCTTAGTGCAATGGTTTTTGTTTATATATATAAGCAGAGCCCAATGGAATGCAGGTTTCCCAGAGAAAATGGCTTTCTTGCTGAACAACAGGATACTTGTTTGAAGTGTGGTTTTGACAAGCAGCCAGGGTAATGTGGGGGGCATTTTGTCACCACTGGTATGATATATATACAGTGACAGTGTAGAGATAGTCTAGCACCTCTGTTCCAGACAAACTGCAACTGCAATAGTTGGTCTGTCCAATTTATCGCTCCACCTCTGGCTGACATGTTATAACCGCCACAAATATTCCAAGATTGATAATCTTTGCAGTGTGTGGTCCATGTGTTTCACATATCTTTGTGTATTTGTACATGCAGTAGGCAGTACAACATTGTATTGGTTTGCAAGAAAGTTTCGGTAGAAATTTATTATTGTCTTTCTGATATTTTAGTTGGCTACATAGGCCTGTTGAGAAATGTTGAATGTCACATTCCAGTTGAAGTTTCTGATACAACCAAAGCTGACATCAGGGAAACTGTTGGTCACGCCCGAGTTTGTAAATGATTGACTGTTCACATCGTTGTCACGGGAGATTTTCCTCAGTTCAAGAGACTCCCATGTTTACCTGTATCAGTCGTCCAGAACATTCTTTGAGTTTGCACAAACACAACATACACCGAGATTCCAGGTCTTAGTCCATGTAGCAGTTTCTCTTTCGGCCTCTCTGAGGGAGTCAGTCTGTTTGGTGACATTGCTCATTGCTTGCACGGTTTCGGTGCCTTCACCCTTCACTAGAGGGGAAAGGTATGGAGGGGGACAGGAATGCTTTTATTTGCATATCCCTACAGCGACTGTCTTGGTAATTAGTCACCAGCACATGAGTCATTTGTCCACAGAAAAGGAAATGTACACAAGAGTCTACCCACCCTGCAAAGTAAGCAGTAGAGCAGGATAACGTGTGATAAACATTGTACTGAACAAAGTCATGGAGGGGAGAGATGCTGTAGCTGTGTAGTGACAAGGATAGGGTGAGAGTGTGACAGTCACAGTGAGCCACATGAAACAAAGGGAGACATGGTGGACAAAGTGTTTCAAGTGTAAAAATGAAATCATGAAGTCAGAATGAGTATGGAAGGGGAGATCTATAGAGATGATGAAAGAATTAATGCAAAAGAGACAAAATGCTGGTTCTAGAGCTGGTTGAGTTTAAGAGCATGATCTGTGAAAATATTAATCAGCCATCCCTCCCGTGGATCTCAAGTTGTCCACAGAGCGCAGATTATTCCCTGGGATGCAGTATGTAATGAGAGAGGGAAGGATGAATTCATAGCACCGGTGGAGGAATGTGTGGAGGAGGAACATATCTTCGGCCTAATAAGAGAGATGGAAGGATGAAAGAGAGAGGGAGGGTAAACGGTATTAAAGAGGGAGTAATGTATAAGTCATTGTTTAGGCAAGGCATGTAATTAGAGATGTGGGGAAAGGAGAGGGACTAGTGTAAGTGTGATAGGAATGCAACAGAGAGAGAGAGAGAGAGGAGGATAGTGGGAATAGTATTAGTGAGGGAGGAATGCAGAATGAGGCCCAAGCTGGGGAGGGTGGGAGAGAGAGAGAGAGAGAGAGAGAGAGAGAGAGAAATGAAGAGAGATGGAGGGAGGGGGCCTTATTTGGCGGAATGTGGCCAGTCTCTGATCACGTCTGCTGGCTAGATTAGACAGGACAACAGGCCAGACTGGACTACAGAGCCGGGCTCAGTCAACAAGGGGTACAAGTGGATAAAGAAGGTGAAGGAGAACAGGTGAAACGAGAGAGAGCGCACAGCCTTGCTCTCTCTGCCCTTGGAAACCTGGCTGGATAAGACTTAATACAGGCTGTAACAAGATGGAGGGAGAGCAGCTTAGATGGAAGGGGGGGGGGGAAACGGTGGTGGCCCACACGCTCTGTCAAAGAATCTGTCAGAATTTCTCAGATCAGTTGGTTTGGGAAGATGAATGGACAGAGGAGGGAGGGAAGGAAATGGACTTTGGAAATGAACTTTACCAACTTGGAAGTCATTTATATATGCACGTCATAAATGTGAGCTGATATGTTGTTGCTGCTGGAGAACGCCTCAGACTGTGTCGAGAGTTGAAACAAAGACACTTGTTTTACTGCTCGGCACTGCTTTCGAGCAGGGATATGAATGTGCAGTCATTATTTGTGAATAAAAAAGAAAATCATGAATTTGAACTGAAATGATGATCAGCAGTTTATTCCCATTCTAAGAATTGGCCGCAGTAATGAGAAAAATCACATTTTAGACCTCAGTAATAATGTGTGCAATCTCTTTATTTTGACTTGCAGGCAGTATTTCATGCCGAGTTTTAATTAAAAAGACACATTATTTCTGTTGTTTTTGTCCCTTGGGCTGTGTGCTATAGCGATACTGATATGAAGCTTGATAACTGATATGCTTATCTGTGAATTTCTTTCAGCGCGCCGTTCTAGCTTATTTACCCTGGATGGCTACATATGAGCAGACCAGCAGGCTCTGACATGCTGCTCCCAAACACTGTTGCTTAACTGCCGCCACTGTTTATACTTAATTTTCTCCTCATCCTTTCTACACTCTGAAATAAAATGATGTTCACATACCTGTATGTTATGTGAGAAGATTATTGATTGTTGTGATTGTTTCCTATCCATCCTTGCTGTAATAAGATCTCTTCTTAATGATTTCAATGGAAGTGTTTGCCATCTCAGTAATTACTAAGGTCAAATTCTGAGTTATGAATCAGGGTAATTTAAACTAAGATCATGATACAATCTAGGGCTGGGCGATAAAACAATAACGATAATTAACGCAATAGAACTTTTCCTTGATAGAAATTGAAGACATGGTCGATCGAAGGTCGATAGAACTCATTCCATCAATGTTTTGACAGACAAAAATAACAGCCAATGATAATGATAAAGGCGCTGCGCCGAACCAATCATGTTGCTCGAATAGGACCAGGACAGAAGCCCAAAAAAGGTCTGGTCTCCTGTGTCAGAGTCTGTCAGTGTGTGTCAGAGTCTACTTCCTCCTCACTCCTCTGACCTGTGCTCACTCTACAATAAAACAATAAATACCAGCACTGATGAAAAGTTTGATTCGATCTAGAGTTTATGAGGCACAGATTTAAACCAGCCACCCAACACGGGACGTAAGGTGACGCATCAGTCAGGACATCCGTGTTAAAGTGACTGGAACGATTCAGAGTCATGATCCGGCACCATCGATTTATAACTTAGTACATGTGATGGCGAGTTTTTGTGTGAAGAGGAATAGAGACGAGTGCACACACACACTCCTGCAGACAGAATGTCCTTCCACAGATTTTGACGCAACTTTAACTTCATTGTTGCAGAAGAAGCGACACCCCATTTATCCAGGAACATAAATTTGAATTCAGCAGGTTTCTATAAAGATCAGTTCTAAGTGTGAGTGTTTAGAAAACATCAAAGTAGCAGAGTCACCTGTTGACCTGCGCAGAGTAATGCGTCTCAGTGCAGTGGCGAAGATATATATCCATATCGACTGATATTTTTTCCATATCGCCCAGCCCTAGATACAAAAGCCGTGTCCCAATTCAGCAGCCGCCTCCTTTGGAGGATGCAGTCTACACTGTCCATGAAGGAGGCAGTCTCTGTGGGCCGTATAGACCACAAAGGTCAAACTGAAATGAGACGATCTGATCTACAGAGGATTTTCATGGTCTACAGAGCTGCAGAAGGACACAACGTGAAACGGTTAATGCAAGATAAGCTTTGAAACACAATTATTCTTCAAATGCAGGCTCCGAAGGATGCAGCCCCTGAGTTGATATACTCGTATTGTCATTGGACTCAACTTTATTTGGAATATGCACAGATTCGTAGTCATCTCACAGCAGACATTTTGACCAGTCACAGTAAGAAGAGCAAAGATGACAATAACAACGACAGCTCCTTTTGATTTCAAGTGTAGCAGAAAGTCACTTCAATGTGACAGTGGAATAGAAACCTGTTTTATACCTTGATCCCAAAATGCACTGGTGTATTTTTGGAAATATTTTCTGTTATTGAGTCTTTCATTGTGTCACCTACTGTGCATTCAGCTCAGTGTTTACTTTGACAGTGTGAAATTACCTTATTTGCCAGATCTAACTTCGAAGCTGAAGTCAGCAGTACCCATGCTGGTCCTCACAGAGTAAAGTCTTTATACAGACGCATGAGTGACAGGTTTGTGAGGCTAGACTTGGGTTCCCTCACCCCACGTGGCTGCTCCTCCCTCCCTTCCTCTCCTCCATCCTCCCCATTATCTCTTCCTTCATGTCCCTTTTCCTCCTGGAGGCTAGCCATAGCACGGCTACGTAGAAGGTGCGGTTTATCAGACCCAGATCTCGCCACCACACCCATGACTCCACCTGCTTCATGTAACACTGTACTGAAATCTACATCCTCCCCACTGGAGCTGCCCCTGTCACCTACCTTTCCCTGTCCCAAGCTAGAATCCAGCCTCAGCCCCAGGCATAACCCTGCTCCTAGGTACCCTGAGCCCACACACCAGCTGTAGGCCTGCCACTACCAGCTCAGTTTCCATGCCCCATGCTGACTATTAGCAACATGATTCAGCCCCTCATCAAATCCATACTTGTTCTACCAGTCCCAGTTGTGGTCATCAACACATAGTCCCAGACAAACTCTTGTTCCCACATGCTGGCCTCAAAGGACCATTGAGTTCTGTGCTTGATTTAGCTCTAGGAGCATCTTTAAAAATCCCAGCATTGGGAGGACAGACAGAGAGAACAGTGCAAGGGAAGAGAGGGATAACAGAGGCAGAAATCTGCAAGACCAAGAGGGACAGACAGAGGTGGAGATGCAGAAAACTCATGCTGAGCCAGAGTGACTGCAGGACAGATATGATTAAAGCTACAGCGGACAAAAAGAGTGGAAGGGGACCAGGAATTGCAGAGGAAGGAGAGAGGTGTCTATGTCAGCACAAAAGATATTGATGGAATTGCATCATACCGCAGTGACGATATACAAACATGCACATAGGGAGAGAGTTGTATACAAGTGTAGACAAGCAAATGAAATGTGTTAAATCTGCATTGATGTGCTAATTCTACATCACATACTGCTACATTATAGCTGGGTTCCCTGCAGTGTGGATTTTCTTTATTTTCTGATAAATGACTCGTGCCAAGACAGAGTAATGAAGCAGGACGGATGAGTCTAATAGAGAATTCATGAGTGAGATTATATGAAAAGGCCTGAAATGGCCTGAAAATGGCTAATGTCTATGACCAGACTCTTTTTAATTATGGATTTAACAAGTAATTCTTCAAATTGTCAGTTCAATTACATATCAAGGCTTTGTCTATGTCTCCACCTCTGCCTCTCCAGCATCTCCCTCTCCCACACACCGGACTTATACTGGTACACTGTATAGACTGCCTGTCTTTTTTTTTTCTTGGTGTCCCTATTCCGTCCTTCTCTCCTTCCTCCGCACTCTCTCTTCGACACCACTCCTTCCATTTCTTTCTCCTGCTCATATCAGCAGCAACAAGGCACTTTTATCTGGGCTGTGCCAGGGAGGTATGCTCACCACACCAGGAATAGTAACCCTCCGGGAATGTACTCCTTTGAAAGATTTTTTTTTTAATCACCTCCTCCCTCTCTCTTTTCCTTTCCTCTCTCTCTTTCTCTATCCGCTGTGTGTATTTGCTGTGTTCTCTCTCTCCTGCCTGTTTCACATCTTTAGTTTTCCTCCACCGGTGGTTTTTCTCTCTGCACAAGTTCACACTGACAGACACACACTCCCTGTGCTCTCCCCCTCTCCTCCCCCTCTTGTATCGTTCTGTGTCAGGAACACCCTGGCACCGGCCATGTGGTGAACATCCGAGCTTGTCATCAACAAACCTGACTGTTTCCAGAACACTACACACTTAAACTGCTCGTCTTTCGTCTGTGTTTTTGTTCCTTTGATTGTCGAGACTGGTTTTGTTTCAATACTGCCGACTGGTTTCATTGACAGCATTAGTTTTTTGGTTTTAATAATCTTGAAGTTGTTAAATTAGCTGCGGAACCTTTCTAAGCATTTGCATAGTGTTTTACTAGTTTTCCTCCATTGATTAGTTATGTGACCTTGTTCATAATGTTTCATCTGCCACTGTTCTCAATTGTAATTACCCAGGCACAGTAGTAGCTACAGTAGTGGTGAGTTGTTGTGTCATGTAATAAAATATTGTTCTTTTCATTTTTCCTACCAGTAGTAGTTGTAATACTAATCGTAGCAGTCATAGTTTTCTTTTGACAGTCACAGTGCTTGTCCGGATGATGTTGTTTTACCCCGACACAGTATCAGGTTTCCCTGACACAGCCCTGAACAAGTACCAGGAAGTCATGGATATTTGGTGTTGTCGTCAGGAGTCATTACATTACAATGAAACCAAGTGCTTTGTCATCCTGTCTCATCATAATTGTTACACAGTGTAACCAGAGGACAAGTGGGTGTAATGATAAGGCGCTACTAGAAATGGGTTCACGTTTCTCTCAACTGAAAAAGGTGTGACCTCACCCAAGTAAAAAAAAAAAGAAGCATATTTTCCATAATTTCTTTTGGTGAAGATAAGCAGTTCCGGACAGAGATGGTGGTGTAAAAAGCTGGGGCGTGTTCTGAATGCCTGCACATTGCACTTATTCTCAGCTATTGACACTGGCTCTTTAAAAGCCAAAGTCCACAGTTTGAGCGTGATGCATCCAGAGTGAGGAGCCGAGCACTGAGGGAGATGATGTGTTCAACCAATCCACGCCAGTTCACACACACAAGTAGTTTCCTCTCCTTAGGCAGAGATGCATTAGTCCCTTCAATGTCAGGAAGGAGATGCATTAGTTGTTCCCCCCCCCCCCCCCATGTGTGTGTGTGCGTGTGTAGAAAGTTACATACTACAGAGAAGAATGACCAGGCAATTCCTTGTGTGTCTTCACTTGTGACGTTGTGTTGCTGGGTTGTCATTTTCTCCTCTGTTACTTCGCTTCCTCTGCTCCTCACTGACTCCATTCAGCGTGGGAAATAACACAGCAGCCATTGCATGGCTGGGATACCTAACCTGTGCAGAGCCATGGCAAGTGTAGTTACCCTTTATCTTCTAGGTTTGTGAATAATTCCTGATGTATGAAGATTGTGATACTCTTCTATCAATTGACATATATTTATGGAACATATTCACATGGAGGAAGTGAAATGTTCACTGACAAATTCTTCACGTCTTAAGGGATTTGTTTTAAACGCCAGCTATGTGATAATTACCCTCTTAAGTCTGGACATTTTACAGTTTTCTATCACCTTCTGTCATAGTTGACCTCGGATTGTTTTAATGAATCATTATCTAAAGCAGCCGCATACCTGTACACTCGTTAGCTGCAGCATGTTAACCATTGGTCCAGCAGCTTCGTCATTGGCTCATGTTGAGATGTCTCTGTCTTGTAGCCAATGTCTTGTCAGGTGAAAAGTCCTGTGTTGACCTAAGAGTTTGATATTGATAACAACTAAAGCTACTGTCACAGAACGTGCCAGCGATGTCTGTATTGTTGTGAACTTGTGTGAGCGGAGAATGCCCAAACTCTGGTGAAAGTCCCGAACCAACATGCTCCAGAGGTTGTGTTTGCAAACAGCTTAACATGGTTTTAAAGCCTATAGTTGCATATCTCCACATGTCCCTTTAGAGAAGCTGAAAGCATCTATGCATATCACAAATGCAAGTTATAATCAGTCTAACATGACCAAGGTAAGTTGGTGATAACAGGCCGTCTGATTAGGAAATTACCTTTTAAGATGACTAGTCTGATAATGAAGTCTGTGATGTTTCTAAATACAGAACAACCATTTACAGGTCATTAAGTTTCCTATTTTACATACAATATGCACTCAAAGCACACAAGAGTATTGTGCAAATAGTTTTATGTCTGCATCACTGGGACAGTTCGGTAGTGTTATTCTCAAAAGAAATGGAAGCAAAAGATGCTAATTTGTTCTTACAAATGAGGAACTGTGTGTGTGTGTGTGTGTTTGCTTGTATTGTGATGTGCCGATAGGTCTTTGTAGCCAATTAGACTGAGAGCTTGGCTTGTTTGCTCTAATGAGCTGTAATGTAGCGATGGTGTTTTCAGGGCATTAGGTTTCTCTCATCATCATCACTAACCACAGATAAACTTTATAGATTGTGTGTGTGTGTGTGTCTTCAAATGAACGCTGGCTTGTGTGGGCTTGCAGATGCTTGCAAATGTTGTTTCTGTGTGTGAGTACAAACACTGTAGTCAAGAAGCTGCAAGCTGATACCATTTGATGCTGGAGCAGCATCTCCTTGCCATGTGCACCTGTGAGTGGCCCTAAGGGAAATTACATACAACTATAACCCTATACCTCCATACGCTCGGGATGGAGGGATGGTTCAGATGAAAAGAAGACTAGAGCGAGTGACATGAGATGTGTAGGGTTGCCTGCTCCTGTGCATGACTGCACCGCAAGAGCCCCCCTTGTGTCCACGTGTTTGTGTGGTTCTTTGCTTCTTTTTATGGCCAGGTTTGTTTGCATGTAGAAAGAACAGTGACAGGGATTGAGTGATTTAAACTCATGTTTCAGCGTTTTGGCCTCATTGAACCTCATGAAAGTTCTGTTGCAATATTTCCTCATATGTAGTTGTCGCCCATACCAAGGTCAGGACTGGCAAAGATCTAGCAAATGTGTATACAATAGACTCGTGCCTCATGGGAACTGAAATTTGAAACTGCTCGGGACAATCGATCCTTTGTTTTGTTTTTAGGAATGGAGGGGGGAGTGGTGGGGTGCGTACCCGTCAGAACCTGAGAGCTGGACTCTTTATCAGCCGAGTGGACATTTGACTAGATAACACATACGCACACACGCACACACACAGAAGAGGGACAGAGAAACGGGAACGTTTTCAGTGTAAGACTGCCTGAGCTTTATTTATAGAGCACTTTCATCTAATAATGGAGATTTCAAAGTGCTGTTAAGACGGGGAAGTTAAAAATAACATCAGAAACAGACAAAAGCTTGAGTTGATCAGGCTGATGTTCATGTTAAGCTGCTGATACTATGCTGGTTAACTATTAGAGAACCAAGGTTCAGTTTTCCCTCCCTTACTTGCCCAGCCCTTGGCCTAGTGTTAATATGAGCCACACTGGGTTAAAGTCTATAGTAGCATGACAGTGTTGACACTCCCAGTGCAAAATGTACATAACATGCATAGTTCAGTGGCATCTCAGTGACTAAAGTGAATAAAGATCGTGAATGATAAGTATACCGGTCTGTCAATAACTGACCTGCCTGCCTGTGTGCTCTTACTGTGCATGGCAGGCGTCTTCAGCCAGAGATACACAAACCACTGAAGCAGAGACAACAGCCAGATGTTTGCGATGGAATCACTGAAAAGTCGTCTTTTGGCGGATTTCAGTCAGTGCTTCTTCATGTGTTTGGGAGTGTGGCTTTGATGAGAGGACTGATGGGAGGAGTAGGAGGTTTCGGTTGCATTTCTCCAAAGTCTAGCCTGCTCCTACTAGCTGTTCAAGGATTACCAACCCTAGCTTTAATTAGTAATCTTAAGAGGTTCTTCTATGTAGGACAGAGCCAGGCCAGCTGTTTCCGTCTGCCTCCAGTCAACACTAGCTGTAGCTAACCGGCTCCTGGTTGTATCTTCACATTCAATGGTCAGGTATGATCGTTATGTAGCTCACACACACAAAAATAATAATGACAATAATCATTTTCTCCAACTTTCAGACTAGTCCTTTAAAAGTTGTAGGTTAGTGACAGGATTGAGCTTTATGTCCTTCATTTAGAAGCATCATTATAAAATATGCATCCTGAGATTAAAAGGATTCACACCAAACATATGCTCATTAAATCAATAAAACAGCATCCCTGTGCACCATGTGTACCTGCAGGGCTGTGAGCAGCATATGGAGTCTGATTTGTAGGCCGCAGCACGACTGAGTGCTGATGAAGGAGTTGAGCTGAGCGCCTGTTTGGCTGCTGTGGCATTTTGCATCAGAAGTACCTGAGGGGAGTTGTGGGGATCAGCGTCTTGTGTGTGTTTAACACAGGCCCCCTGCAGTGACACCTCAGGCTCAGAGCTGTTCTATCGCAAAACATTATTCATTCTCCTGAAACGACATGATGCAACTGAATGTCAGCCTGAATAATGACTTCATGTTTAATGAGCCCAGCTTGAAATTAATGTAAAATTAACCAGCTTTTGTTAATATCTTCTTTGTTTTTCTCTTCTTCTTCCTGCCAACCTTCCCCCTTTTGTCTTCCTCTTCTCTATCTCTACTTCCTCTATCTTGTTATTTTGCAGAGGAAGCTGATTACACAACCTTTGGTACCAACTCGCTGACCAGGAAGAAAAACACTGTGCTTTCTGCGGTTCTTCTGCGGCCTGACACCAACAGGAAAAAACCACCTGTCATCATCAGCCTCCCGAAGGACTTTCGCCCCGTGTCCTCCATCATCGATGTGGACATCCTCCCTGAGACGCACCGACGTGTACGCCTCTACAAGCACGGCCAGGAGAAACCATTGGGCTTCTACATCCGTGATGGTTCCAGCGTGCGGGTCACTCCACAGGGCCTGGAGAAGGTGCCGGGGATATTCATCTCTCGCATGGTGCCTGGTGGGCTGGCAGAGAGCACCGGCCTGCTGGCAGTCAACGACGAGGTGCTGGAGGTGAACGGTATTGAGGTGGCCGGGAAGTCTCTGGACCAGGTGACGGACATGATGATTGCCAACAGCCACAACCTCATCATCACCGTGAAGCCTGCTAACCAGCGGAACAATGTTGTTCGTGGTGGAGGAGGAGGCGGCGCGTCTGGTAGCTCAGGACGCTCATCAGACAGCGGGGCCAGTTACTATGGCTACTCATCACAGGGCGGTGCTGCGGCCTCCATGCCGTCGCACATCATCCAGAACTTCCCTGTCGGGGAGCTGGAGAGCGACGAGGACGACGAGGACCTGGTGATCGAGGCGGGAGGCGAGGCCGAGCCAATCAGACGCTCCCCTTCCAACTACAGCATGCCCTCCCTGCCTCGGTATGAGCCGCACCTCAACCTCCGCACTAACACCAACTCCGCTTCTGCTCATTCCATCAATGCCAATGGGACCCTGCTAGCCAGCGGCAGCAGTGGATCACTAAGCTACGCCAACGCCACTTCGACCACGCCATCCCCAGACAGAGCAATGGAGAGGCGGAGCCTGGAGGAAGATGGCACTGTTATAACTCTGTAGACATTCACACACTAAACACTGGAAACAAATGCAAAATACTTCCTCACACATTTGGGGGAGTCATGGGCCGGCAGTTCAGACACAGGCTCCATCGTACAGTGACTGTATCTGAGAAGCACAATGATGAGTGTACATATTACATCTGACCGCTTAATGTTTGTACATCCTAACATGAACACAACAAACACTGCACCCTATACCTTGCACCTCTACATGCCAATAATCACGCATGTGTGCCGTAGTGGTGACTGGCCCCCATCCTATGTTCTTCAGGCACAAAATTGTCTCAGACAGAAGTGAAGAAAAAGTGTAGTTTGGTTCTCTACTACCCTCCACTTTATTTTTTTAACCACTAGAAGCACTTGTTTTTAACCCAAAACTGTATTTCTGCTGAATTTCCACTAGAGGGCAGAGATGAGATATTGTCATCAAACCATTTGTTGACAATCTGGTACTGTTTTGTTTTTTTGCCTTGTCTCCACCCCTGCACCGCACTACGTCTCCCAGGTGACCACAGCCCCCGCATTACTCAACAGCTGTGGTACTTTCAACAGAATTCTATCCTACTACAGCCATTGACCAGTAGCTGAGACCTGCAATAAAACTTTTTAGTTTTTGTTAGAGGGCGAACGACCTAAAAACAAAGCAAGTCTTTGTGTTGGTTCAGATGCTTTTTTTTAAAACCACTATTTTTAGCAGTTTTTTCCTCTTTATCTGCTGTGTGAATGACTGAAAGGTTGATGATTTTTAATAATAAGTATTCTTCCCATAAACATAAGGCCTGTATCTTTATATGATTTGCATATTTTGTTTATTTAAAATATGTTTGAATAAATGGTAGGGCTGTCACTTTTTCTAAGAAGGGTTAGGGTTTACCATGTGCAGTCCCCCCCTGCACAAGGTGTCGTGAGGCTTTTATCCATTTCTGTAGCAAAGCAACACAACATGACTGACTCACTTTATCGATGGCAATTGTTCAAGCTGACAGTGATCGGCCTCTGCTGGATCGTCTGATCTAGACTGAATGCTTTGAAATTGAACATGTCATTAAAGGTCAAATATTAACTTATCTTCCCACGTTGGAATTTAAGTTTTAATTTTGAATATAAAGTGACAGCCCTAACGTATTATTGTACAGGTACATTATATTATTGTACAGGCTACAACATAGACCATATTCCATCTGTTTCACTCACGTTAAATTGCTTCTCCCTGGGAATGGAACATGTTAGAAGTAATATCCTTAATCTTGCACTCCCTCTCCTTTCCATGACAAGGGCTATTTCCCCTGCTGCATGTCTACAAATGAGAAAATGTGAATGTGATTTAAATTTCTTTCTGTTTGTTTGTTTGGTCTCTCCCCCTCGGTTCTGTCTGGGCCACAACACAATACAACACTGAGTCATTCACATATGAAAAATGATCTCTCCAGTGTTTCTGCACTGTTTCCTTTGTGTATCATCGTTCTCGTTGAACTCAATTAACGACACTCTATGAGCGAATGCTTGATGTTGAATCTGGGCCTCAATTGCACATCGATAGTTGGGCTGTAACACTTTTAGTAAACACAACCACAGAAATTAGTTGAAAGGACTGGTACACACCCACACACACACACACACAGTGACAGTAGAGAAACCGCCTGTATCTCAAAGTAAAACCCGGTTGAGTCACATTGAAACAAACACACACGCAGGTACACTGGGCACAGACTGATTCACTTTCTTTGTTTGTCGAAGGTGAGGCTGGTCTGCTGAAAGTACTGCATGTCTTTTTACTGCAATACTGTTTTCATAAACCTTTCTTAAACACCGTGTTTGAAAATCCATGTGACCTTCAAGGCAAATTTCAGATTTTGAGAGCTGTAGAAATTTTATTGACTTGACTCCATTTGCAGAATTTTAGATCGCAGAGTTGATCTGAATCCACCAACAATGGCATTAAATTGTATGTGAGGGATTTATTGGTCCTTGAATCTAAATTAATTTGCCTCTGACATTACTTCTTGTTTGAGAAGCGGCTCCACAACACTAAATATTCATTACCATTTCATACTGCTGTTCACTAACCTCTCTGAAGTCTAAGCAGATGGTCTTTTTATTAGCATTTTGCTGTCCTGTAATAGATGATATCTTTAACATTATTGCTCATTAAAACTTTGTTGACGCCCAACATTAGCCATTTTCAGACAACTCTGGAGAGCAGGGTCTGAACTCTCTTTGCAGTTTGCCTCTCACACATGGAGAACGCCGCAGTAGATTCTCTGCTCAGACGCGTTCACAACAACACAGGAATCTCCGGAGCGTTCAGGTGAAGAGTGATGCTGAGGCAGGAAGTAACGTCAGCTGCAGAGATCACGTGTTCTGTTTACAGCACATCAACACCGACGTTGTCTTATCACCAAAAAGCTCTCATGCCGTCTCTGTCGGTGTCTTCCACGTGAATGGAAATATGCAAAAAAACAACGTCATGTAACCGTCATCAAACACCTACTCAATTGCGGTGAATCCTGCGGACGATATCCTGCTGTTTTTTGTCTCACATGGGTTCAATCGGACACTATGCAGACCTTTTACTCGGGGGGGCTGGCTGGATGAAGTCCGGAGCCTGTCACTTGCACATTTGTGTTCTCACCTACAGAGACTGACAGGAGATTATCTGGAGTTTGGTGAATGTCTGAAAAGCGGTAAAGTCTCTGTCAGTAAGGTCTTTTGGTTTCATCTGAGCCAATACTCACTTGTAATAACCATATAATCAATACCACACCATTTATCATTTACATTTTCTGGTTATTATTCAAATCACTGAGCCTCTCACAGTAAATATATATATGTATATGACTGGAAACCAACACACATCTGCTTTTGTATTTCCCGCTATATGTACAGGGTACTGTTTCTTTGGCCTTTTTTTTATAGTCGCGCTGGTGATGGTTAGATTCTGGCTTCTTTCACTCCCGACATCAAGCACAGTGATCAATGGTACTCTTGAAAGGAAGTTTTTAAAAAATTTTTAAATCAATGTTAATTTATTTTCTTTATCTCTTTACCACAGGACACTGGGATTGTAACCATGGCGGCATTTGTTATTTATTCTCTAATCATTTGTTTTGCATATTCTCTGTTCACATTGTACGACTTTATTTTATACATTGATTGTTTTGGTTGTTCATCTCATGGTACAGTTGTTATTGCCCATTAGGAGACGATTTTATTGCTGATTTCCCTGTTCCTCCTGAAGCAAGAGGAGAATCTGTGCAAGACATGACACCATTATTTTTATTTTTTCCAAACTGTGAATTATCATTATTTTGTGGGAGTAAAGAAACAGTTGTGTTGGTACAATTTCAAAAGAGGCGACTTGTTCTTTGCTTTTGAGTCTTTACTTTTTTTTTGAAAGTGATTGAGCAATGATTTGTTTTTTTTGCTAGCCAGATAAATCCTATGGTATAGATTTATAATGAAGATTGTCAGTATTTTCATATCGATGCTATATATGATGATGATGTACATTTTTATCACATTTAATGAAAACTGTTTTAAGATTCAACTGGAGACTAATGATTAAATAGATGTACACCTGTAATTTCTGATTTAAGGAGCTGGATAAAATAAAGTTGTGTAGCAACCCTCAGTGTTGGTGTGATTGTTGAGCTGCTACTGTACCTGCCCTCCTCCTACTTTTTCTCCTTCTTCGCCTCCTCTTTCTTTTCCTCCTCCCTCATCTTCTTGTCCTTCTCCTTCTCGTTCATCTCCTTCTCCTCCTCCTTTGTCCTCTCTGGAGTTTAACGGGAGCTAGCTTCCAGTGTTGCATCACTTCCATCTTCTTGATTATCCCTCGTAGTTATTTTAAGTCTGTTTATTTGGTCCTTGTTATAAATATATATTTTCCCATGTTTAACCGTTCCACTTTCTAACAGCGATTCACCGTGCTCCTGCGCCACCTGCAGGACATTTCAGGAACTACCTCTCTGGTTCCGGGAGCGCTTGATAAAACCCAGATGGTTCTCCCGTAGAGTTGGCGCAGTTAAAACAGTCAGACCTCCTCTCTTGTGCGGTTTTATAGTATTTGTTTTTAGCTATACATTTGACCAGAGACAAAGCATTGACAAAACATTAGTTTTGTTCTATATCAAACTTAATCAACAATATTAACAATAATGATTTGTCGAGAACACAAGGAGGGACGTTCAAGAAAAAAAAACTAAGAATCTTAGAAAAATTATATATGTTTCTAAGTTCGTCGACCATCAAAACAAGTTAACACACAATCTCAAATATTTAATGAAATAGAGCAGAAAGAAGAATAATCTTAAATAGCAATAAAACTATTGATAATTTTAGAGAAAAATGTATTAATTAAATTCATTCATTAATTATTACATGAATTAAATGAATTGAAAAATGAATGAAAACTTGTAAATAAATGTTTGTAAATTAATGCCCAGCCACTTTACAACTGATGTTATTGATAATAATGATCACTCTTCTTGTGAGTTTTAAGTTATGCTCTTTGGGGGTCAATGAACAGGTTCCTGATGACTTCACCAGTCTGAGGTGACCCGGGGTCGGGGGTGTGAGCCGGTATCGGAGGTGTGACCCTGTGTAGAAGGTGTGATCGGTTGGCTGTGGCTGGGGGGTAGAGCGGTCGGCCTCCAACCTGAAGGTCGGTAGTTCGATCCCCAGTCTTCCCCATCTGCATGCCGAAGTGTCCTTGGGCAAGATGCTGAATCCTGATTTTGCCCTCATAGAACAACAAAAGTGCTGCTAATAGATGCACTGTGTGAATGTGTGTGTGAATGGGTGAATGTAAAATTGTACTGTAAAGAGCTTTGAGTGGTCATCAAGACTAGGTAGGACGGAGGTATGACCCAGCGTCTGAGGTGATCTGTTGTGGGGGGAGGGGGTTGACCCTGTGTAGAAGGTGTGATCCGGTGACGGAGGTGTGACCCGGTGTCTGAAGTGACCCGGTGTGATCCGGTGTCTGAGGTGACCCGGTGTGGGGGGGGTGATCCGGTGACGGAGGTGACCCGGTGTGGGGGGGGGTGATCTGGTGACGGAGGTGTGAAGTGACCCGGTGTCTGAGGTGACCCGGTGTGGGGGGGGTGATCCGGTGACGGAGGTGACCCGGTGTGGGGGGGGTGATCTGGTGACGGAGGTGTGACCCGGGGTCTGAAGTGACCCGGTGTCTGAGGTGACCCGGTGTGGGGGGTGTGATCTGGTGACGGAGGTGTGACCCTGTGTCTTAGGTGACCCGGTATGTGTGTGTGTGGGGGTGGTTGATCCGGGGTCTGAGGTGACCCGGTGTGTGGGGGGGGGGTGATCCAGTGACGGAGGCGACCCGGTGTGTGTGGGGGGGGGTGATCCGGTGACGGAGGCGACCTGCTCGTCAGCGCAGGCGGCGGAGAGTCATGTGACCTGACGCGTCGGCAGCATGGCGGCTGAGCTGAGGAGCGACTCCACGGGACTGACACCCAGAGTCTGGCGCTCGTGAGCTTCCTGTCACCGCGGGGCCCGGCCGCACAGGACGGGCTGAGAGAACAGCCGCCAGCAGGGAGATGCAGCAGCAACTAGCACAGCCCCGGACACCAGCTCCAGCTCCGCAGCAGCAGCAGCACTACTCGCACTCGAAGGCAGAGAACAGCAGGACCAAGAGCATGTTCCTGTCCCGGGCGCTGGAGAAGATCCTCTCCGACAAGGAGGTGAAGCGGAGCCAGCACAGCCAGCTGCGCAAAGCCTGCCAGGTGGCGCTCGGTACGTGTCCGTGTGTCGCTGCCTCCGCCTGTGTGTGCCTCTCATCGCTCGGGTCCGGCAGGCAGCGGAGCTAGCTAGTGTTAGCATTAGCATCCGAGTGGCCTCCCGTGACCGTCAGCCCAGGTAGCGGCGGAGGTTCACGGGCAGCAGCGGCTCGGCGGGTGCTTGTTGTCACTCTCATGTCTTTGTGTTGTATC